>NW_027480563.1:300000-600000 GCF_051401765.1 Calliopsis andreniformis
CCATAGCATCAGCCACAGCAGCCATAGGCATAGCCTCAGCCATAGCAGCGATAGCCATAGCCATAGCAGCCATAGACATAGCAGCCATAGCCATAGCCATAGAAGCCATTGTCATAGCCATAGCCATAGCCACAGCAGCCATAGCCATAGCCATAGCAGCCATTTCATAGCCATAGCCATAGCCACAGCAGCGATAGCCATAGCCAGAGCAGCCATAGCCATATCCATAGGAGCCATAGCCATAGCCACGGCCATAGCAGCCATAGCAGCCATAGCCATTGCCATAGCCATAGCAGCCATAGCCGTAGCCATTGCAGCCATAACAATAGCCATAGCAGCCGTAGCCATAGCCATAGCCGCCATAGCCATAGCCATAGCAGCCATAGCCATAGCCATAGCTATAGCAGCCATAGCCATAGCCACAGCCATAGCAGACATAGCCATAGCCATAGCAGCCGCAGCCATAGTCATAGCCATAGCAGCCAGAGCCATAACCATAGCAGCTATATCCATACCCAGGCATAGCAATAGCCATAGCCATAGCAGCCGGTGCCATAGCCATAGCAGCTATAGCCATAGCCATAAAAGCCATAGCCATAGCCATAGCCATAGCAATAGCAGACATAGCAGCCACAGCCATACCCATTGTAGCCACAGCCAAAGCTATTGCTGCCATAGCCATCGCCATAGTCACAGCAGCCATAGCCATAGCCATAGCAGCCATAGCAGCCATAGCCATAGTCATAGCAGCCATAGTCATAGCCATATCAGCCATAGCCATAGCTATAGCAGCCATAGCCAAAGCAGCCATAGCCATAGCCATAGCCACAGACATAGCAGCAATAGACATAGCCATAGCAGCCATAGCCATAGCCATAGCAGACATAGTCATATCCATAGCAGGCATAGCCTTATCCATAGGAGCCATAGCCGTAGCCAAAGCATTAGCAGCCATAGCCATAACTATAGCAGCCATTGGCATAGCAGCCATAGGCATAGCCATAGCAGCCATAGCCATAGCCATACGAGCCATAGCCAATGCCATAGCCACAGCAGCCATAGCCATAGCCACAGCCATAGCAGCCATAAACATAGCCATAGCAGCCATAGCCATAGCAATAGCACGCATAGCGATAGCCATAGCAGCCGCAGCCATAGCCATGTCATCCATAGCCATAGCCAAAGCATCCATAGCCATTGCCATAGCATCCATAGCCATAGCCATAGCAGCCATAGCCATAGGCATAGCAGCCATCGCCATAGCCATAGCAGCCATAGCCATAGCCATAGCAGCCATAGCCATAGCAATAGCACGCATAGCGATAGCCATAGCAGCCGCAGCCATAGCCATAGCAGCCATAGCCATGGCCATAGCAGCCATAGCCATATCCATAGGAGCCATAGCCATAGCCATAGCCATAGCAGCCATAGCAGCCATAGCCATTGCCATAGCCATAGCAGCCATAGCCGTAGCAATTGCAGCCATAACAATAGCCATAGCAGCCGTAGCCATAGCCGTAGCCGCCATAGCCATGGCCATAGCAGCCATAGCCATATCCATAGGAGCCATAGCCACAGCCATAGCCATAGCAGCTATAGCAGCCATAGCCGTAGCAGCCATAGCCATTGCCATAGCCATAGCAGCCATGGCCATAGCCATAGCCATAGCCGCCTTAGCCATTGCCACAGCAGCCATAGCCCTAGCTACAGCTATAGCAGCCATAGCCATAGCCACAGCCATAGCAGACATAGCCATAGCCATAGCAGCCGCAGCCATAGCCATAGCCATAGCCATAGCCATAGCCATAGTAGACATAGCCACAGCCATAGCAGCCATGGCAATAGCCATAACCATAGTAGGCATAGCCATAGCCATAGCCATAGTAGCCACAGCCAAAGCTATTGCAGACATAGCCATAGCCATAGCAGCCGTAGCCATAGCCATAGCCGTTATAGCGATAGCCATTGCAGCCGTAGCCATAGCCATAGCTGCCATAGCCATAGCCCTAGCAGCCATGGCCACAGCCATACCCAGAGCAGCCATAGCCATAGCCATAGCAGCCATAGCCATAGCCATAGCAGCTATAGCCATACCCAAAGCAGCCATAGCTATAGCCATAGCAGCCATAGCAGCCATAGCCATAGCCATAGCAGCCATAGCCATAGCCATAGCCACAGACATAGCAGCAATAGCCAGAGCCATAGCAGACATGGCTATAGCCATTGCAGCCATAGCCATAGACACAGCACGCATAACGACAGCCACAGCAGCCGTAGCCATAGCCAAAGTAGCCATAGCCACAGCCGTAGCCAAAGTAGCCATAGCCACAGCCATAGCAGCAATAGCCATAGCCATAGCCATAGCCATAGCAGCCATAGCCATAGCCATATCAGCCATAGTCATAGCCATATCCATAGCAGCAATAGTCATCGCCATAGCAGCCCTAGCAGCCATAGCCATAGCCATAGCAGTCATAGCCATAGCCATAGCAGTACCCATAGCAGCAATAGCCATAGCCATAGCAGCCATAGCAGCCATAGTCATAGCCATAGCCTTAGCAGCAATAGCCATAGCCATGGCAGCCATAGCAGCCATAGCCATAGACATACCAGCCATAGCCATAGCCATAGCTCGCATAGCGATAGCCATAGGAGCCGTAGCCATAGCCACACCAGCGATAGATATAGCCATATCAGCCATAGTCGTAGCCATAGCCGTAGCCGTAGCATCCATAGCCATAGCCACAGCAGCGGTAGCCATAGCCATAGTCTTAGCAGCCATAGCCATAGCCGGAGTACCTATCGCAATAACCATAGCAGACATAGCCATAGCCGTAGCAGGCATAGCGATAGCCATAGCAGCCATAACCATAGCCAGAGCAGCCATAGCCATAGCCATGGCAGCAATAGCCATATTCATAGCAGCCATACCCATAGCCATAGCAGACATAGCCATAGCCATACCAGCCATAGTCATAGCCATAGTAGCCATAGCCATAGCCATAGCAGCCATAGCATCAGCCACAGCAGCCATAGGCATAGCCATAGCAGCCATTTCATAGCCATAGCCATAGTCTTAGCAGCCATAGCCATAGCCGGAGTACCTATCGCAATAACCATAGCAGACATAGCCATAGCCGTAGCAGGCATAGCGATAGCCATAGCAGCCATAGCCATTGCCATAGCCATAGCAGCCATAGCCGTAGCCATTGCAGCCATAACAATAGCCATAGCAGCCGTAGCCATAGCCATAGCCGCCATAGCCATAGCCATAGCAGCCATAGCCATAGCCATTGCTATAGCAACCATAGCCATAGCCACAGCCATAGCAGACATAGCCATAGCCATAGCAGCCGCAGCCATAGCCATAGCCATAGCAGCCAGAGCCATAACCATAGCAGCTATATCCATACCCAGGCATAGCAATAGCCATAGCCATAGCAGCCGGAGCCATAGCCATAGCAGCTATAGCCATAGCCATAAAAGCCATAGCCATAGCCATAGCCATAGCAATAGCAGACATAGCAGCCACAGCCATACCCATTGTAGCCACAGCCAAAGCTATTGCTGCCATAGCCATCGCCATAGTCACAGCAGCCATAGCCATAGCCAAAGCAGCCATAGCAGCCATAGCCATAGTCATAGCAGCCATAGTCATAGCCATATCAGCCATAGCCATAGCTATAGCAGACATAGCCAAAGCAGCCATAGCCATAGCCATAGCCACAGACATAGCAGCAATAGACATAGCCAAGGCAGCCATAGCCATAGCCATAGCAGACATAGTCATATCCATAGCAGGCATAGCCTTATCCATAGGAGCCATAGCCGTAGCCAAAGCATTAGCAGCCATAGCCATAACTATAGCAGCCATTGGCATAGCAGCCATAGGCATAGCCATAGCAGCCATAGCCATAGCCATACGAGCCATAGCCAATGCCATAGCCACAGCAGCCATAGCCATAGCCACAGCCATAGCAGCCATAAACATAGCCATAGCAGCCATAGCCATAGCAATAGCACGCATAGCGATAGCCATAGCAGCCGCAGCCATAGCCATGTCATCCATAGCCATAGCCAAAGCATCCATAGCCATTGCCATAGCATCCATAGCCATAGCCATAGCAGCCATAGCCATAGGCATAGCAGCCATCGCCATAGCCATAGCAGCCATAGCCATAGCCATAGCAGCCATAGCCATAGCAATAGCACGCATAGCGATAGCCATAGCAGCCGTAGCCATAGCCGTAGCCGCCATAGCCATGGCCATAGCAGCCATAGCCATATCCATAGGAGCCATAGCCACAGCCATAGCCATAGCAGCTATAGCAGCCATAGCCATAGCAGCCATAGCCATTGCCATAGCCATAGCAGCCATGGCCATAGCCATAGCCATAGCCGCCTTAGCCATAGCCACAGCAGCTATAGCCCTAGCCACAGCTATAGCAGCCATAGCCATAGCCACAGCCATAGCAGACATAGCCATAGCCATAGCAGCCGCAGCCATAGCCATAGCCATAGCCATAGCCATAGCCATAGTAGCCATAGCCACAGCCATAGCAGCCATAGCAATAGCCATAACCATAGTAGGCATAGCCATAGCCATAGCCATAGTAGCCACAGCCAAAGCTATTGCAGACATAGCCATAGCCATAGCAGCCGTAGCCATAGCCATAGCCGTCATAGCGATAGCCATTGCAGCCGTAGCCATAGCCATAGCTGCCATAGCCATAGCCCTAGCAGCCATGGCCACAGCCATACCCAGAGCAGCCATAGCCATAGCCATAGCAGCCATAGCCATAGCCATAGCAGCCATAGCCATAGCCATAGCCACAGACATAGCAGCAATAGCCAGAGCCATAGCAGACATGGCTATAGCCATTGCAGCCATAGCCATAGACTCAGCACGCATAACGACAGCCACAGCAGCCGTAGCCATAGCCAAAGTAGCCATAGCCACAGCCATAGCCAAAGTAGCCATAGACACAGCCATAGCAGCAATAGCCATAGCCATAGCCATAGCCATAGCAGCCATAGCCATAGCCATATCAGCCATAGTCATAGCCATATCCATAGCAGCAATAGTCATAGCCATAGCAGCCCTAGCAGCCATAGCCATAGCCATAGCAGTCATAGCCATAGCCATAGCAGTACCCATAGCAGCAATAGCCATAGCCATAGCAGCCATAGCAGCCATAGTCATAGCCATAGCAGCCATAGCCATAGCAATAGCACGCATAGCGATAGCCATAGCAGGCGCAGCCATAGCCATAGCAGCCGTAGCCATAGCCGTAGCAGCCATAGTCATAGCCATAGCAGCCATAGCCATAGCCACAGCAGCCATAGCCATAGCCACAGCAGCCATCGCCACGGCCATAGCAGCCATAGCCATATCAATAGGAGCCATTGTCATAGCCATAGCCATAGCCACAGCAGCCATAGCCATAGCCATAGCAGGCATTTCATAGCCATAGCCATAGCCACAGCAGCGATAGCCATAGCCATAGCAGTACCCATAGCAGCAATAGCCATAGCCATAGCAGCCATAGCAGCCATAGTCATAGCCATAGCAGCCATAGCCATAGCAATAGCACGCATAGCGATAGCCATAGCAGGCGCAGCCATAGCCATAGCAGCCGTACCCATAGCCGTAGCAGCCATAGTCATAGCCATAGCAGCCATAGCCATAGCCACAGCAGCCATAGCCATAGCCACAGCAGCCATCGCCACGGCCATAGCAGCCATAGCCATATCAATAGGAGCCATAGCCTGAGCCATAGCCTTAGCAGCCATAGTAATAGCCATAGCAGCCACAGCCATAGCCATAGCAGGCATAGCCATAGCCACAGCAGCCATCGCCACGGCCATAGTAGCCATAGCCATATCAATAGGAGCCATAGCCTTAGCCATAGCCTTAGCAGCCATAGTAATAGCCATAGCAGCCATAGCCACAGCCATAGCAGGCATAGCCATAGCCATAGCAGCCACAGCGATAGCCATGGCAGCCGTAGCCATTGCCATAGCCATAGCAGCCATAGCTATATCCATAGCAGCCATAGCCACAGCCATAGCCATAGCAGCCATAGACATAGCCATAGCACGCATAGCGACAGCCATAGCAACCGTGGCCATAGCCATAACAGCCACAGCCATAGCCATATCAGCCATACCCATAGCCATTGCCATAGCAGCAATAGCCAGAGCCATAGCAGCCATAGCCATAGCCATTCCAGTCATAGCCATAGCAACAGCACGCATAACGACAGCCACAGCAGCCGTAGCCATAGCCATAGCAGCCATAGCCATAGCCCTAGCAGCCATGGCCACAGCCATAGCCAGAGCAGCCATAGCCATAGCCATAGCAGCCATAGCCATAGCCATAGCAGCTATAGCCATATCCAAAGCTGCCATAGCTATAGCCATAGCAGCCATAGCAGCCATAGCCATAGCCATAGCAGCCATAGCTATAGCCATAGCAGCCATAGCCATAGCCGTAGCCATAGCCATTGCCATTGCAGCATTAGCGATAGCAATAGCAGGCATAGCCATAGCCATAGCGGCCATATCAGCCATAGCCGTAGCCATGGCCATAGCCATCCCGCTTATGGCCATAGCCATAGCAGCCATAGCAGACATAGCCATAGCCATAGCCATACCAGCCATAGCCATAGCCATAGTCATAGCAGTCATAGCCGTAGCCATAGCAGCCATAGAGATAGCCATAGAAGCCATAGCCATAGCCATAGCCATAGCCATAGCCTTAGCAGCAACAGCCATAGCCATGGCAGCCATAGCAGCCATAGCCATAGCCATAGCAGCCATAGCCATAGCCATAGCTCGCATAGCGATAGCCATAGGAGCCGTAGCCATAGCCATACCAGCGATAGATATAGCCATATCAGCCATAGTCGTAGCCATAGCCGTAGCCGTAGCATTCATAGCCATAGCCACAGCAGCGGTAGCCACAGCCATAGTCTTAGCAGCCATAGCCATAGCCGTAGTACCTATAGCAATAACCATAGCAGACATAGCCATAGCCGTAGCACGCATAGCGATAGCCATAGCAGCCATAACCATAGCCAGAGCAGCCATAGCCATAGCCATGGCAGCAATAGCCATATTCATAGCAGCCATACCCATAGCCATAGCAGACATAGCCATAGCCATAGCAGCTATAGCCATACCCAAAGCAGCCATAGCTATAGCCATAGCAGCCATAGCAGCCATAGCCATAGCCATAGCAGCCATAGCCATAGCCATAGCAGCCATAGCCATAGCCGTAGCCATAGCCATTGCCATTGCAGCATTAGCGATAGCAATAGCAGGCATAGCCATAGCCATAGCGGCCATATCAGCCATAGCCGTAGCCATGGCCATAGCCATACCGGCCATGGCCATAGCCATAGCAACAATAGCCACAGCCATAGTAGCCACAGCCAAAGCTATAGCAGCGATATTCATAGCCATAGCAGCCATAGCAGACATAGCCATAGCCATAGCCATACCAGCCATAGCCATAGCCATAGTCATAGCAGTCATAGCCATAGCCATAGCAGCCATAGCCATAGCCATAGAAGCCGTAGCCATAGCCATAGCCATAGCCATAGCCTTAGCAGCAATAGCCATAGCCATGGCAGCCATAGCAGCCATAGCCATAGACATACCAGCCATAGCCATAGCCATAGCTCGCATAGCGATAGCCATAGGAGCCGTAGCCATAGCCATACCAGCGATAGATATAGCCATATCAGCCATAGTCGTAGCCATAGCCGTAGCCGCAGCATCCATAGCCATAGCCACAGCAGCGGTACCCATAGCCATAGTCTTAGCAGCCATAGCCATAGCCGGAGTACCTATCGCAATAACCATAGCAGACATAGCCATAGCCGTAGCAGGCATAGCGATAGCCATAGCAGCCATAACCATAGCCAGAGCAGCCATAGCCATAGCCATGGCAGCAATAGCCATATTCATAGCAGCCATACCCATAGCCATAGCAGACATAGCCATAGCCATACCAGCCATAGTCATAGCCATAGTAGCCATAGCCATAGCCATAGCAGCCATAGCATCAGCCACAGCAGCCATAGGCATAGCCTCAGCCATAGCAGCGATAGCCATAGCCATAGCAGCCATAGACATAGCAGCCATAGCCATAGCCATAGAAGCCATTGTCATAGCCATAGCCATAGCCACAGCAGCCATAGCCATAGCCATAGCAGCCATTTCATAGCCATAGCCATAGCCACAGCAGCGATAGCCATAGCCAGAGCAGCCATAGCCATATCCATAGGAGCCATAGCCATAGCCACGGCCATAGCAGCCATAGCAGCCATAGCCATTGCCATAGCCATAGCAGCCATAGCCGTAGCCATTGCAGCCATAACAATAGCCATAGCAGCCGTAGCCATAGCCATAGCCGCCATAGCCATAGCCATAGCAGCCATAGCCATAGCCATAGCTATAGCAGCCATAGCCATAGCCACAGCCATAGCAGACATAGCCATAGCCATAGCAGCCGCAGCCATAGTCATAGCCATAGCAGCCAGAGCCATAACCATAGCAGCTATATCCATACCCAGGCATAGCAATAGCCATAGCCATAGCAGCCGGTGCCATAGCCATAGCAGCTATAGCCATAGCCATAAAAGCCATAGCCATAGCCATAGCCATAGCAATAGCAGACATAGCAGCCACAGCCATACCCATTGTAGCCACAGCCAAAGCTATTGCTGCCATAGCCATCGCCATAGTCACAGCAGCCATAGCCATAGCCATAGCAGCCATAGCAGCCATAGCCATAGTCATAGCAGCCATAGTCATAGCCATATCAGCCATAGCCATAGCTATAGCAGCCATAGCCAAAGCAGCCATAGCCATAGCCATAGCCACAGACATAGCAGAAATAGACATAGCCATAGCAGCCATAGCCATAGCCATAGCAGACATAGTCATATCCATAGCAGGCATAGCCTTATCCATAGGAGCCATAGCCGTAGCCAAAGCATTAGCAGCCATAGCCATAACTATAGCAGCCATTGGCATAGCAGCCATAGGCATAGCCATAGCAGCCATAGCCATAGCCATACGAGCCATAGCCAATGCCATAGCCACAGCAGCCATAGCCATAGCCACAGCCATAGCAGCCATAAACATAGCCATAGCAGCCATAGCCATAGCAATAGCACGCATAGCGATAGCCATAGCAGCCGCAGCCATAGCCATGTCATCCATAGCCATAGCCAAAGCATCCATAGCCATTGCCATAGCATCCATAGCCATAGCCATAGCAGCCATAGCCATAGGCATAGCAGCCATCGCCATAGCCATAGCAGCCATAGCCATAGCCATAGCAGCCATAGCCATAGCAATAGCACGCATAGCGATAGCCATAGCAGCCGCAGCCATAGCCATAGCAGCCATAGCCATGGCCATAGCAGCCATAGCCATATCCATAGGAGCCATAGCCATAGCCATAGCCATAGCAGCCATAGCAGCCATAGCCATTGCCATAGCCATAGCAGCCATAGCCGTAGCAATTGCAGCCATAACAATAGCCATAGCAGCCGTAGCCATAGCCGTAGCCGCCATAGCCATGGCCATAGCAGCCATAGCCATATCCATAGGAGCCATAGCCACAGCCATAGCCATAGCAGCTATAGCAGCCATAGCCGTAGCAGCCATAGCCATTGCCATAGCCATAGCAGCCATGGCCATAGCCATAGCCATAGCCGCCTTAGCCATTGCCACAGCAGCCATAGCCCTAGCTACAGCTATAGCAGCCATAGCCATAGCCACAGCCATAGCAGACATAGCCATAGCCATAGCAGCCGCAGCCATAGCCATAGCCATAGCCATAGCCATAGCCATAGTAGACATAGCCACAGCCATAGCAGCCATGGCAATAGCCATAACCATAGTAGGCATAGCCATAGCCATAGCCATAGTAGCCACAGCCAAAGCTATTGCAGACATAGCCATAGCCATAGCAGCCGTAGCCATAGCCATAGCCGTCATAGCGATAGCCATTGCAGCCGTAGCCATAGCCATAGCTGCCATAGCCATAGCCCTAGCAGCCATGGCCACAGCCATACCCAGAGCAGCCATAGCCATAGCCATAGCAGCCATAGCCATAGCCATAGCAGCTATAGCCATACCCAAAGCAGCCATAGCTATAGCCATAGCAGCCATAGCAGCCATAGCCATAGCCATAGCAGCCATAGCCATAGCCATAGCCACAGACATAGCAGCAATAGCCAGAGCCATAGCAGACATGGCTATAGCCATTGCAGCCATAGCCATAGACACAGCACGCATAACGACAGCCACAGCAGCCGTAGCCATAGCCAAAGTAGCCATAGCCACAGCCGTAGCCAAAGTAGCCATAGCCACAGCCATAGCAGCAATAGCCATAGCCATAGCCATAGCCATAGCAGCCATAGCCATAGCCATATCAGCCATAGTCATAGCCATATCCATAGCAGCAATAGTCATCGCCATAGCAGCCCTAGCAGCCATAGCCATAGCCATAGCAGTCATAGCCATAGCCATAGCAGTACCCATAGCAGCAATAGCCATAGCCATAGCAGCCATAGCAGCCATAGTCATAGCCATAGCCTTAGCAGCAATAGCCATAGCCATGGCAGCCATAGCAGCCATAGCCATAGACATACCAGCCATAGCCATAGCCATAGCTCGCATAGCGATAGCCATAGGAGCCGTAGCCATAGCCACACCAGCGATAGATATAGCCATATCAGCCATAGTCGTAGCCATAGCCGTAGCCGTAGCATCCATAGCCATAGCCACAGCAGCGGTAGCCATAGCCATAGTCTTAGCAGCCATAGCCATAGCCGGAGTACCTATCGCAATAACCATAGCAGACATAGCCATAGCCGTAGCAGGCATAGCGATAGCCATAGCAGCCATAACCATAGCCAGAGCAGCCATAGCCATAGCCATGGCAGCAATAGCCATATTCATAGCAGCCATACCCATAGCCATAGCAGACATAGCCATAGCCATACCAGCCATAGTCATAGCCATAGTAGCCATAGCCATAGCCATAGCAGCCATAGCATCAGCCACAGCAGCCATAGGCATAGCCATAGCAGCCATTTCATAGCCATAGCCATAGTCTTAGCAGCCATAGCCATAGCCGGAGTACCTATCGCAATAACCATAGCAGACATAGCCATAGCCGTAGCAGGCATAGCGATAGCCATAGCAGCCATAGCCATTGCCATAGCCATAGCAGCCATAGCCGTAGCCATTGCAGCCATAACAATAGCCATAGCAGCCGTAGCCATAGCCATAGCCGCCATAGCCATAGCCATAGCAGCCATAGCCATAGCCATTGCTATAGCAACCATAGCCATAGCCACAGCCATAGCAGACATAGCCATAGCCATAGCAGCCGCAGCCATAGCCATAGCCATAGCAGCCAGAGCCATAACCATAGCAGCTATATCCATACCCAGGCATAGCAATAGCCATAGCCATAGCAGCCGGAGCCATAGCCATAGCAGCTATAGCCATAGCCATAAAAGCCATAGCCATAGCCATAGCCATAGCAATAGCAGACATAGCAGCCACAGCCATACCCATTGTAGCCACAGCCAAAGCTATTGCTGCCATAGCCATCGCCATAGTCACAGCAGCCATAGCCATAGCCAAAGCAGCCATAGCAGCCATAGCCATAGTCATAGCAGCCATAGTCATAGCCATATCAGCCATAGCCATAGCTATAGCAGACATAGCCAAAGCAGCCATAGCCATAGCCATAGCCACAGACATAGCAGCAATAGACATAGCCAAGGCAGCCATAGCCATAGCCATAGCAGACATAGTCATATCCATAGCAGGCATAGCCTTATCCATAGGAGCCATAGCCGTAGCCAAAGCATTAGCAGCCATAGCCATAACTATAGCAGCCATTGGCATAGCAGCCATAGGCATAGCCATAGCAGCCATAGCCATAGCCATACGAGCCATAGCCAATGCCATAGCCACAGCAGCCATAGCCATAGCCACAGCCATAGCAGCCATAAACATAGCCATAGCAGCCATAGCCATAGCAATAGCACGCATAGCGATAGCCATAGCAGCCGCAGCCATAGCCATGTCATCCATAGCCATAGCCAAAGCATCCATAGCCATTGCCATAGCATCCATAGCCATAGCCATAGCAGCCATAGCCATAGGCATAGCAGCCATCGCCATAGCCATAGCAGCCATAGCCATAGCCATAGCAGCCATAGCCATAGCAATAGCACGCATAGCGATAGCCATAGCAGCCGTAGCCATAGCCGTAGCCGCCATAGCCATGGCCATAGCAGCCATAGCCATATCCATAGGAGCCATAGCCACAGCCATAGCCATAGCAGCTATAGCAGCCATAGCCATAGCAGCCATAGCCATTGCCATAGCCATAGCAGCCATGGCCATAGCCATAGCCATAGCCGCCTTAGCCATAGCCACAGCAGCTATAGCCCTAGCCACAGCTATAGCAGCCATAGCCATAGCCACAGCCATAGCAGACATAGCCATAGCCATAGCAGCCGCAGCCATAGCCATAGCCATAGCCATAGCCATAGCCATAGTAGCCATAGCCACAGCCATAGCAGCCATAGCAATAGCCATAACCATAGTAGGCATAGCCATAGCCATAGCCATAGTAGCCACAGCCAAAGCTATTGCAGACATAGCCATAGCCATAGCAGCCGTAGCCATAGCCATAGCCGTCATAGCGATAGCCATTGCAGCCGTAGCCATAGCCATAGCTGCCATAGCCATAGCCCTAGCAGCCATGGCCACAGCCATACCCAGAGCAGCCATAGCCATAGCCATAGCAGCCATAGCCATAGCCATAGCAGCCATAGCCATAGCCATAGCCACAGACATAGCAGCAATAGCCAGAGCCATAGCAGACATGGCTATAGCCATTGCAGCCATAGCCATAGACTCAGCACGCATAACGACAGCCACAGCAGCCGTAGCCATAGCCAAAGTAGCCATAGCCACAGCCATAGCCAAAGTAGCCATAGACACAGCCATAGCAGCAATAGCCATAGCCATAGCCATAGCCATAGCAGCCATAGCCATAGCCATATCAGCCATAGTCATAGCCATATCCATAGCAGCAATAGTCATAGCCATAGCAGCCCTAGCAGCCATAGCCATAGCCATAGCAGTCATAGCCATAGCCATAGCAGTACCCATAGCAGCAATAGCCATAGCCATAGCAGCCATAGCAGCCATAGTCATAGCCATAGCAGCCATAGCCATAGCAATAGCACGCATAGCGATAGCCATAGCAGGCGCAGCCATAGCCATAGCAGCCGTAGCCATAGCCGTAGCAGCCATAGTCATAGCCATAGCAGCCATAGCCATAGCCACAGCAGCCATAGCCATAGCCACAGCAGCCATCGCCACGGCCATAGCAGCCATAGCCATATCAATAGGAGCCATAGCCTTAGCCATAGCCTTAGCAGCCATAGTAATAGCCATAGCAGCCATAGCCATAGCCATAGCAGGCATAGCCATAGCCACAGCAGCCATCGCCACGGCCATAGCAGCCATAGCCATATCAATAGGAGCCATAGCCTTAGCCATAGCCTTAGCAGCCATAGTAATAGCCATAGCAGCCATAGCCACAGCCATAGCAGGCATAGCCATAGCCATAGCAGCCACAGCGATAGCCATGGCAGCCGTAGCCATTGCCATAGCCATTGCAGCCATAGCTATATCCATAGCAGCCATAGCCACAGCCATAGCCATAGCAGCCATAGACATAGCCATAGCACGCATAGCGACAGCCATAGCAACCGTGGCCATAGCCATAACAGCCACAGCCATAGCCATATCAGCCATAGCCATAGCCATTGCCATAGCAGCAATAGCCAGGGCCATAGCAGCCATAGCCATAGCCATTCCAGCCATAGCCATAGCCACAGCACGCATAACGACAGCCACAGCAGCCGTAGCCATAGCCATAGCAGCCATAGCCATAGCCCTAGCAGCCATGGCCACAGCCATAGCCAGAGCAGCCATAGCCATAGCCATAGCAGCCATAGCCATAGCCATAGCAGCTATAGCCATATCCAAAGCTGCCATAGCTATAGCCATAGCAGCCATAGCAGCCATAGCCATAGCCATAGCAGCCATAGCCATAGCCATAGCAGCCATAGCCATGGCCGTAGCCATAGCCATTGCCATTGCAGCATTAGCGATAGCAATAGCAGGCATAGCCATAGCCATAGCGGCCATATCAGCCATAGCCGTAGCCATGGCCATAGCCATCCCGCTTATGGCCATAGCCATAGCAACAATAGCCACAGCCATAGTAGCCACAGCCAAAGATTTAGCAGCGATATTCATAGCCATAGCACTCATAGCAGACATAGCCATAGCCATAGCCATACCAGCCATAGCCATAGCCATAGTCATAGCAGTCATAGCCATAGCCATAGCAGCCATAGCCATAGCCATAGAAGCCATAGCCATAGCCATAGCCATAGCCATAGCCTTAGCAGCAATAGCCATAGCCATGGCAGCCATAGCAGCCATAGCCATAGCCATAGCAGCCATAGCCATAGCCATAGCTCGCATAGCGATAGCCATAGGAGCCGTAGCCATAGCCATACCAGCGATAGATATAGCCATATCAGCCATAGTCGTAGCCATAGCCGTAGCCGTAGCATTCATAGCCATAGCCACAGCAGCGGTAGCCATAGCCATAGTCTTAGCAGCCATAGCCATAGCCGTAGTACCTATAGCAATAACCATAGCAGACAGCCATAGCCGTAGCACGCATAGCGATAGCCATAGCAGCCATAACCATAGCCAGAGCAGCCATAGCCATAGCCATGGCAGCAATAGCCATATTCATAGCAGCCATACCCATAGCCATAGCAGACATAGCCATAGCCATACCAGCCATAGTCTTAGCCATAGTAGCCATAGCCATAGCCATAGCAGCCATAGCATCAGCCACAGCAGCCATAGGCATAGCCTCAGCCATAGCAGCGGTAGCCATAGCCATAGCAGCAATAGACATAGCAGCCATAGCCATAGCCATAGAAGCCATTGTCATAGCCATAGCCATAGCCACAGCAGCCATAGCCATAGCCATAGCAGGCATTTCATAGCCATAGCCATAGCCACAGCAGCGATAGCCATAGCCAGAGCAGACATAGCCATAGCCATAGCCATACCAGCCATAGCCATAGCCATAGTCATAGCAGTCATAGCCATAGCCATAGCAGCCATAGCCATAGCCATAGAAGCCATAGCCATAGCCATAGCCATAGCCATAGCCTTAGCAGCAATAGCCATAGCCATGGCAGCCATAGCAGCCATAGCCATAGCCATAGCAGCCATAGCCATAGCCATAGCTCGCATAGCGATAGCCATAGGAGCCGTAGCCATAGCCATACCAGCGATAGATATAGCCATATCAGCCATAGTCGTAGCCATAGCCGTAGCCGTAGCATTCATAGCCATAGCCACAGCAGCGGTAGCCATAGCCATAGTCTTAGCAGCCATAGCCATAGCCGTAGTACCTATAGCAATAACCATAGCAGACATAGCCATAGCCGTAGCACGCATAGCGATAGCCATAGCAGCCATAACCATAGCCAGAGCAGCCATAGCCATAGCCATGGCAGCAATAGCCATATTCATAGCAGCCATACCCATAGCCATAGCAGACATAGCCATAGCCATACCAGCCATAGTCTTAGCCATAGTAGCCATAGCCATAGCCATAGCAGCCATAGCATCAGCCACAGCAGCCATAGGCATAGCCTCAGCCATAGCAGCGGTAGCCATAGCCATAGCAGCAATAGACATAGCAGCCATAGCCATAGCCATAGAAGCCATTGTCATAGCCATAGCCATAGCCACAGCAGCCATAGCCATAGCCATAGCAGGCATTTCATAGCCATAGCCATAGCCACAGCAGCGATAGCCATAGCCAGAGCAGACATAGCCATAGCCATAGCCACAGCAGCCAATGCCATAGCCATAGCAGTTATAGCCATAGCCGTAGCAGCCACAGGCATAGCTATACCAGCCATAGACATAGCAGCCATTGCCATGGTCATTGCAGCCATAGCCATAGCCATAGCAGTCGTAGCCATGGCCATAGCCATAGCAGCCATAGCCATAGCCATAGCAGCCATAGACATAGCCATAGCATGCATATCGACAGCCATAGCAACCGTGGCCATAGCCATAACAGCCACAGCCATAACCATATAAGCCATAGCCATAGCCATTGCCATAGCAGCAATAGCCAGAGCCATAGCAGACATAGCCATAGCCATTGCAGCCATAGCCATAGACACATCACGCATAACGACAGCCACAGCAGCCGTAGCCATAGCCAAAGTAGCCATAGCCACAGCCATAGCCGCAATAGCCATAGCCATAGCCATAGCCATAGCAGCCATAGCCATAGCCATATCAGCCATAGTCATAGCCATATCCATAGCAGCAATAGTCATAGCCATAGCAGCCCTAGCAGCCATAGCCATAGCCATAGCAGTCATAGCCATAGCCATAGCAGTACCCATAGCAGCAATAGCCATAGCCATAGCAGCCATAGCAGCCATAGTCATAGCCATAGCAGCCATAGCCATAGCAATAGCACGCATAGCGATAGCCATAGCAGGCGCAGCCATAGCCATAGCAGCCGTAGCCATAGCCACGGCACGCATAACGACAGCCACAGCATCCATAGCCACAGCAGCCATAGTCGTAGCTATAGCTGCTGGAGCCATAGCTAACGCAGACATAGCCATAGCCATAGCAGCCGTAGACATAACCATAGCAGCCATAGCTGTATCGATAGGAGCCATATCCGTAGCAATCGCAGGCATAGCCATAGCCATAGCCATTGCCATAGCAGCAATAGCAATAGCCATAGCAGCCATAGCAGCCATAGCCATAGCCATAGCAGCCATAGCCATAGCCATAGCACGCATAGCGACAGCCATAGCAGCCGTAGCCATAGCCATAGCAGATAGACGCAATAGCTACAGCAACCATAGACATAGCCATCGCTGGCACAGCCTTAGCCATAGCCAAAGTAGCCATAGCCACAGCCATAGCAGCAGTAGCCATAGCAATAGCCATAGCCATAGCAGCCATAGCCATAGCCATATCAGCCATAGTCATAGCCATATCCATAGCAGCAGTAGTCATAGCCATAGCAGCCCCAGCAGCCATAGCCATAGCCATAGCAGTCATAGCCATAGCCATTGCAGTACCCATAGCAGCAATAGCCATAGCCATAGCAGCCATAGCAGCCATAGTCATAGCCATAGCAGCCATAGCCATAGCAATAGCACGCATAGCGATAGCCATAGCAGGCGCAGCCATAGCCATAGCAGCCGTAGCCATAGCCACTGCACGCATAACGACAGCCACAGCATCCATAGCCACAGCAGCCATAGTCGTAGCTATAGCTGCTGTAGCCATAGCTAACGCAGACATAGCCATAGCCATAGCAGCCGTAGACATAACCATAGCAGCCATAGCTGTATCGATAGGAGCCATATCCGTAGCCATCGCAGGCATAGCCATAGCCATAGCCATTGCCATAGCAGCAATAGCAATAGCCATAGCAGCCATAGCAGCCATAGCCATAGCCATAGCAGCCATAGCCATAGCCATAGCACGCATAGCGACAGCCATAGCAGCCGTAGCCATAGCCATAGCAGATAGACGCAATAGCTACAGCAACCATAGACATAGCCATCGCTGGCACAGCCTTAGCCATAGCCAAAATAGCCATAGCCACAGCCATAGCAGCAGTAGCCATAGCAATAGCCATAGCCATAGCAGCCATAGCCATAGCCATATCAGCCATAGTCATAGCCATATCCATAGCAGCAGTAGTCATAGCCATAGCAGCCCCAGCAGCCATAGCGATAGACATAGCAGTCATAGCCATAGCCATAACAGTACCCATAGCAGCAATAGCCATAGCCATAGCAGCCATAGCAGCCATTGTCATAGCCATAGCAGCCATAGCCATAGCAATAGCACGCATAGCGATAGCCATAGCAGGCGCAGCCATAGCCATAGCAGCCGTAGCCATAGCCATAGCAGCCACAGCCATAGCCATAGCAGCAGTAGCCATAGCCATAGCAGCCATAGCCGTAGCCATCGCAGGCATAGCCATATCCATAGCCATAGGCATAGCCATAGCAGCAATAGCAATAGCCATAGCAGCCATAGCAGCCATAGCTATAGCCATAGCAGCCATCGCCACGGCCATAGCAGCCATAGCCATATCAACAGGAGCCATAGCCTTAGCCATAGCCTTAGCAGCCATAGTAATAGCCATAGCAGCCATAGCCATAGCCATAGCAGGCATAGCCATAGCCATAGCAGCCACAGCGATAGCCATGGCAGCCGTAGCCATTGCCATAGCCATAGCAGCCGTAGCCATAGCCGTAGCCATAGCCATTGCCATTGCAGCATTAGCGATAGCAATAGCAGGCATAGCCATAGCCATAGCGGCCATATCAGCCATAGCCGTAGCCATGGCCATAGCCATACCAGCCATGGCCATAGCCATAGCAGCCATTTCATAGCCATAGCCATAGTAACAGCAGCGATAGCCATAGCCAGAGCAGACATAGCCATAGCCATAGCCACAGTAGCCAATGCCACAGCCATATCAGTTATAGACATAGCCGTAGCAGCCATAGGCATAGCTATACCAGCCATAGACATAGCAGCCATTGCCATGGACATTGCAGCCATAGCCATAGCCATAGCAGCCGTAGCCATAGCCATAGCCATAGCAGCCATAGCCATAGCAGACAGAGCCATAGCCATAGCAGCCAGAGCCATAGCCATAGCAGCTATAGCCATACCCAAAGCAGCAATAGCCATAGCCATAGCAGCCATAGGCATAGCTACAGGAGCCATAGCCATAGCAATAGCACGCATAGCGATAGCCATAGCAGCCTAGCCATAGCCATAGCAGCCACAGCCATAGCCATAGCCACATCAGCCATTGCCATAGCCATAGCCATAGCAGCAATAGCCATAGCCATAGCAGCCATAGTCATAGCATTAGCAGCCGTAGCCATAGCTATAGCAGCCATAGCCACAGCAGCCAGAGCCGTAGCTATAGCAGCTGTAGCCATAGCCAAAGCAGCCATAGCCATAGCCATAGCAGCCATAGCCATGGCCATAGAAGCCATAGCTATAGCCATAGCCATAGCCATAGCCTTAGCAGCAATAGCCATAGCCATGGCAGCCATAGCAGCCATAGCCATAGCCATAGCAGCCATAGCCATAGCCATAGCACGCATAGTGATAGCCATAGCAGTCATAACCATAGCCAGAGCAGCCATAGCCATAGCCATGTCAGCAATAGCCATATTCATAGCAGCCATGCCCATAGCCATAGCAGACATAGCCATAGCCATAGCAGCCATAGTCATAGCCATAGTAGACATAGCCATAGCAATAGCAGCCATAGCATCAGCCACAGCAGCCATAGGCATAGCCACAGCCATAGCAGCGATAGCCATAGCCATAGCAGCCATAGACATAGCAGCCATAGCCATAGCCATAGAAGCCATTGTCATAGCCATTGCCATAGCCACAGCAGCCATAGCCATAGCCATAGCAGCCATTTCATAGCCATAGCCATAGTAACAGCAGCGATAGCCATAGCCAGAGCAGACATAGCCATAGCCATAGCCACAGCAGCCAATGCCACAGCCATAGGAGTTATAGCCATAGCCGTAGCAGCCATAGGCATAGCTATACCAGCCATAGACATAGCAGCCAGTGCCATGGACATTGCAGCCATAGCCATAGCCATAGCAGCCGTAGCCATAGCCATAGCAGCCGTAGCCATAGCCATAGCTATAGCAGCCATAGCCATAGCAGCCAGAGCCATAGCCATAGCAGCCAGAGCCATAGCCATAGCAGCTATAGCCATACCCAAAGCAGCAATAGCCACAGCCATAGCAGCAATAGGCATAGCGATAGGAGCCATAGCCATAGCAATATCACGCATAGCGATAGCCATGGCAGCCTAGCCATAGCCATAGCAGCCACAGCCATAGCCATAGCCACATCAGCCATTGCCATAGCCATAGCCATAGCAGCAATAGCCATAGCCATAGCAGCCATAGTCATAGCATTAGCAGCCATAGCCATAGCTATAGCAGCCATAGCCACAGCAGCCATAGCCACAGCCATAGCAGGCATAGCCATAGCAGCCAGAGCCGTAGCTATAGCAGCTGTAGCCATAGCCAAAGCAGCCATAGCCATAGCCATAGCAGCCATAGCCATGGCCATAGCAGCCATAGCCATATCCATAGGAGCCATAGCCATAGCCATAGCCATAGCAGCCATAGCATCCATAGCCATTGCCATAGCCATAGCAGCCATAGCCGTAGCCATTGCAGCCATAACAATAGCCATAGCAGCCGTAGCCATAGCCATAGCCGCCATAGCCATGGCCATAGCAGCCATAGCCATATCCATAGGAGCCATAGCCACAGCCATAGCCATAGCAGTTATAGCAGCCATAGCCATAGCAGCCATAGCCATTGCCGTAGCCATAGCAGCCATGGCCATAGCCATAGCCAGAGCTGCCGTAGCCATAGCCATAGCAGCCATAGGCATAGCTATAGGAGCCATAGCCATAGCAATAGCACGCATAGCGATAGCCATGGCAGCCTAGCCATAACCATAGCAGCCACAGCCATAGCCATAGCCACATCAGCCATTGCCATAGCCATAGCCATAGCAGCAATAGCCATAGCCATAGCAGCCATAGTCATAGCATTAGCAGCCATAGCCATATCCATAGGAGCCATAGCCACAGCCATAGCCATAGCAGCTATAGCAGCCATAGCCATAGCAGCCATAGCCATTGCCATAGCCATAGCAGCCATGGCCATAGCCATAGCCAGAGCTGCCGTAGCCATAGCCATAGCTGCCTTAGCCATAGCCACAGCAGCCATAGCCATAGTCACAGCTATAGCAGCCATAGCCATAACCACAGCCATAGCAGACATAGCCATAGCCATAGCTCGCATAGCGATAGCCATAGGAGCCGTAGCCATAGTCATACCAGCGATAGATATAGCCATATCAGCCATAGCCGTAGCCATAGCCGTAGCCGTAGCATCCATAGCCATAGCCACAGCAGCGGTAGCCATAGCCAGAGCAGACATAGCCATAGCCATAGCCACAGCAGAGATAGCCATAGCCATAGCAGCCATAGCCATAGCCATAGCAGCCATAGCCATAGCAATAGCACGCATAGCGATAGCCATAGCAGCCGCAGCTATAGCCATAGCAGCCGTAGCCATAGCTGCCATAGCCATAGCCATAGCAGCCATAGCCATAGCCATAGCAGCCGTAGCCATTGCCATAGCCATAGCAGCCATAGCTATATCCATAGCAGCCATAGCCTGAGCCATAGCCATAGCAGCCATAGACATAGCCATAGCATGCATAGCGACAGCCATAGCAACCGCGGCCATAGCCATAACAGCCACAGCCATAGCAATATCAGCCATAGCCATAGCCATTGCCATAGCTGCAATAGCCAGAGCCATAGCAGACATAGCCATAGCCATTGCAGCCATAGCCATAGCCACAGCACGCATAACGACAGCCACAGCAGCCGCAGCCATAGCCAAAGTAGCCATAGCCACAGCCATAGCAGCAATAGCCATAGCCATAGCCATAGCCATAGCAGCCATAGCCATAGCCATATCAGCCATAGTCATGGCCATATCCATAGCAGCAATAGTCATAGCCATAGCAGCCATAGCAGCCATAGTCATAGCCACAGCAGCCATAGCCATAGCAATAGCACGCATAGCGATAGCCATAGCAGGCGCAGCTATAGCCATAGCAGCCGTAGCCATAGCCATAGCAGCCGTAGCCATAGCCATAGCAGCCATAGCCGTAGCCATCGCAGGCGTAGCCATATCCATAGCCATAGCCATAGCCATAGCAGCAATAGCAATAGCCATTGCAGCCATAGCCATAGCCACAGCACGCATAACGACAGCCACAGCAGCCGCAGCCATAGCCAAAGTAGCCATCGCCACGGCTATAGCAGCAATAGCCATATCTATAGGAGCCATAGCCATAGCCATAGCCTTAGCAGCCATAGTAATAGCCATAGCTGCCATAGCCATAGCCATATCTGCCATAGCCATAGCCATAGCAGCAATAGTAGTAGCCATAGCAGCCATAGCAGCCATAGCAGCCATAGCTATATCCATAGCAGCCATAGCCATAGCCACAGCCACAGCAGCCATAAACATAGCCATAGCCACAGTAGCCAATGCCATAGCCATAGCAGTTATAGCCATAGCCGTAGCAGCCATAGGCATAGCAATACCAGCCATAGACGTAGCAGCCACAGCCATAGCCATAGCAGCTATTGCCATAGCCATAGCCATAGCCACAGCAGGCAATGCCATAGCCATAGCAGTTATAGCCATAGCCGTAGCAGCCATACGCATAGCTATACCAGCCATAGACGTAGCAGCCATAGCCGTAGGCATTGCAGCCATTGTCATAGCCATAGCTATAGCCACCGCAGCCAATGCCATAGCCTTAGCAGATATAGCCATAGCCGTAACAGTCATAGCAGCCATAGCCATAGCCATAGCACGCATAGCGACAGCCATAGCTGCCGTAGCCATAGCCATAGCAGCCATAGCCATAGCCATATCAGCCATAGCCATAGCCAAAGCACCCATACCCATAGCCATAGCAGCTATAGCCATAGCCATATCACCCATAGCCATAGCTATAGCAGCCATACCCAAAGCAGCCATAGCAGCTATAGCCATAGCCATATCAGCCATAGCCATAGCTATAGCAGCCATACCCAAAGCAGCCATAGCCATAGCCATAGCAGCCATAGCAGCCATAGTCATAGCCATAGCACGCATAGCGACAGCCATAGCAGCCGTAGCCATAGCCAAAGCAGCCAGAGCCATAGCCGTATCAGCCATAGCCATAGCCAAAGCATCCATAGCCATAGCCATAGCAGCTATAGCCATAGCCATATCAGCCATAGCCATAGCTATAGCAGCCATAGCCAAAGCAGCCATAGCTATATCCATAGCAGCCATAGCCATAGCCATAGCCATAGCAGCCATAGAAATAGCCATAGCATGCATAGCGACAGCCATAGCAACCGTGGCCATAGCCATAACAGCCACAGCCATAGCCATATCAGCCATAGCCATAGCCATTGCCATAGCAGCAATAGCCAGAGCCATAGCAGACATAGCCATAGCCATTGCAGCCATAGCCATAGCCACAGCACGCATAACGACAGCCACAGCAGCCGTAGCCATAGCCAAAGTAGCCATAGCCACAGCCATAGCAGCAATAGCCATAGCCATAGCCATAGCCATAGCAGCCATAGCCATAGCCATATCAGCCATAGTCATAGCCATATCCATAGCAGCAATAGTCATAGCCATAGCAGCCCTAGCAGCCATAGCCATAGCCATAGCAGTCATAGCCATAGCCATAGCAGTACCCATAGCAGCAATAGCCATAGCCATAGCAGCCATAGCAGCCATAGTCATAGCCACAGCAGCCATAGCCATAGCAATAGCACGCATAGCGATAGCCATAGCAGGCGCAGCCATAGCCATAGCAGCCGTAGCCATAGCCATAGCAGCCGTAGCCATAGCCGTAGCAGCCATAGTCATAGCCATAGCAGCCATAGCCATAGCCATAGCAGCCACAGCCATAGCCACAGCAGCCATCGCCACGGCTATAGCAGCAATAGCCATATCCACAGGAGCCATAGCCATAGCCATAGCCTTAGCAGCCATAGTAATAGCCATAGCTGCCATAGCCATAGCCATAGCAGACATAGTCATAACCATAGCAGGCATAGCCTTATCCATAGGAGCCATAGCCGTAGCCAAAGCATTAGCAGCCATAGCCATAACTATAGCAGCCATTGGCATAGCAGCCATAGGCATAGCCATAGCAGCCATAGCCATAGCCATACGAGCCATAGCCAATGCCTTAGCCACAGCAGCCATAGCCATAGACACAGCCATAGCAGCCATAGACATGGCCATAGCAGACATAGCCATAGCCATTGCAGCCATAGCCATAGCCACAGCACGCATAACGACAGCCACAGCAGCCGTAGCCATAGCCAAAGTAGCCATAGCCACAGCCATAGCAGCAATAGCCATAGCCATAGCCATAGCCATAGCAGCCATAGCCATAGCCATATCAGCCATAGTCATAGCCATATCCATAGCAGCAATAGTCATAGCCATAGCAGCCCTAGCAGCCATAGCCATAGCCATAGCAGTCATAGCCATAGCCATAGCAGTACCCATAGCAGCAATAGCCATAGCCATAGCAGCCATAGCAGCCATAGTCATAGCCACAGCAGCCATAGCCATAACAATAGCACGCATAGCGATAGCCATAGCAGGCGCAGCCATAGCCATAGCAGCCGTAGCCATAGCCATAACAGCCGTAGCCATAGGCATAGCAGCCATAGCCGCAGCCATAGCAGCCGTAGCCATTGCCATAGCCATAGCAGCCATAGCTATATCCATAGCAGCCATTGCCATAGCCATAGCCATAGCAGCCATAGAAATAGCCATAGCATGCATAGCGACAGCCATAGCAACCGTGGCCATAGCCATAACAGCCTCAGCCATAGCCATATCAGCCATAGCCATAGCCATTGCCATAGCAGCAATAGCCAGAGCCATAGCAGACATAGCCATAGCCATTGCAGCCATAGCCATAGCCACAGCACGCATAACGACAGCCACAGCAGCCGTAGCCATAGCCAAAGTAGCCATAGCCACAGCCATAGCAGCAGTAGCCATAGCCATAGCCATAGCCATAGCAGCCATAGCCATAGCCATATCAGCCATAGTCATAGCCATATCCATAGCAGCAATAGTCATAGCCATAGCAGCCCTAGCAGCCATAGCCATAGCCATAGCAGTCATAGCCATAGCCATAGCAGTACCCATAGCAGCAATAGCCATAGCCATAGCAGCCATAGCAGCCATAGTCATAGCCACAGCAGCCATAGCCATAGCAATAGCACGCATAGCGATAGCCATAGCAGGCGCAGCCATAGCCATAGCAGCCGTAGCCATAGCCATAGCAGCCGTAGCCATAGCCGTAGCAGCCATAGTCATAGCCATAGCAGCCATAGCCATAGCCATAGCAGCCACAGCCATAGCCACAGCAGCCATCGCCACGGCTATAGCAGCAATAGCCATATCCACAGGAGCCATAGCCATAGCCATAGCCTTAGCAGCCATAGTAATAGCCATAGCTGCCATAGCCATAGCCATATCAGCCATAGCCATAGCCATAGCAGCAATAGCAATAGCCATAGCAGCCATAGCAGCCATAGCAGCCATAGCTATATCCATAGCAGCCATAGCCATAGCCACAGCCACAGCAGCCATAAACATAGCCATAGCCACAGTAGCCAATGCCATAGCCATAGCAGTTATAGCCATAGCCGTAGCAGCCATAGGCATAGCAATACCAGCCATAGACATAGCAGCCATAGCCATAGCCATAGCAGCTATTGCCATAGCCATAGCCATAGCCACAGCCGGCAATGCCATAGCCATAGCAGTTATAGCCATAGCCGTAGCAGCCATACGCATAGCTATACCAGCCATAGACGTAGCAGCCATAGCCGTAGGCATTGCAGCCATTGTCGTAGCCATAGCCATAGCCACAGCAGCCAATGCCATAGCCTGAGCAGATATAGCCATAGCCGTAACAGTCATAGCAGCCATAGCCATAGCCATAGCAGCCATAGCCATAGCCATATCAGCCATAGCCATAGCCAAAGCACCCATACCCATAGCCATAGCAGCTATAGCCATAGCCATATCAGCCATAGCCATAGCTATAGCAGCCATACCCAAAGCAGCCATAGCCATAGCAGGCATAGGCATAGCCATAGTAGCCATAGTCATAGCCATAGCACGCATAGCGACAGCCGTAGCAGCCGTAGCCATAGCCATAGCAGTCATAGCCATAGCCATATCAGCCATAGCCATCGCCAAAGCATCCATAGCCATAGCAATAGCACGCATAGCGATAGCCATAGCAGCAGCAGCCATAGCCATGGCAGCTATAGCCATAGCCATATCAAGCACAGCCATAGCTATAGCAGCCATAGCCAAAACAGCCATAGCCATAGCCATAGCAGCCATAGCCATAGCCATATCAGCCATAGCCATAACCATAGCAGGCATAGCCATAGCCATAGCAGCCATAGACATAGCAATAGCACGCATAGCGATAGCCATAGCAGCAGCAGCCATAGCCATAGCAGCCGTAGCCATAGCTGCCATATCCATAGCCATAGCAGGAATAGCCATAGCCAGAGCAGCCAATGACATAGCCATAGCAGTTATAGCCATAGCCGTAGCAGCCATAGGCATAGCTATACCAGCCATAGACATAGCAGCCATAGCCATAGCCATAGCAGCCATAGACATAGCCATAGCCATAGTCATAGCAGCCATAGCCATAGTAATAGCACGCATACCGATAGCCATAGCAGGCGCAGCCATAGCCATAGCAGCCATAGCCGTAGCCATTGCAGCCATAACGATAGCCATAGCAGCCGTAGCCATAGCCATAGCCGCCATAGCCATAGCCATAGCAGCCATAGCCATAGCCATAGCTATAGCAGCCATGGCCATAGCCACAGCCATAGCAGACATAGCCATAGCCGTAGCAGCCGCAGCCATAGCCATAGCCATTGCAGCCATAGCGACAGCCACAGCAGCCACAGCATCCATAGCCACAGCAGCCATAGCCACAGCAGCCATAGTCGTAGCTATAGCAGCTGTAGCCATAGCTAACGCAGACATAGCAATAGCCATAGCAGCCGTAGACATAACCATAGCAGCCATAGCTGTATCCATAGGAGCCATATCCGTAGCCATCGCAGGCATAGCCTTAGCCATAGCCATCGCCATAGCAGCAATAGCAATTGCCATAGCAGCCATAGCAGCCATAGCCAGAGCCATAGCAGCCATAGCCATAGCCATAGCACGCATAGCGACAGCCATAGCAGCCGTAGCCATAGCCATAACAGATAGACGCAATAGCTACAGCAACCATAGTCATAGCCATCGCTGGCATAGCCATAGCCATAGCCATAGTAGCCATAGCCACAGCCATAGGCAATAGCCATAGCCATAGCCATAGCCATAGCAGCCATAGCCATAGCCATATCAGCCATAGTCATAGCCATATCCATAGCAGCAATAGTCATAGCCATAGCAGCCCTAGCAGCCATAGCCATAGCCATAGCAGTCATAGCCATAGCCATAGCAGTACCCATAGCAGCAATAGCCATAGCCATAGTAGCCATAGCAGCCATAGTCATAGCCATAGCAGCCATAGCCGTAGCAATAGCACGCATAGCGATAGCCATAGCGGGCGCAGCCATAGCCATAGCAGCCGTAGCCATAGCCATAGCAGCCACAGCCATGGCCATAGCAGCCGTAGCCATAGCCATAGCAGCCGTAGCCATAGCCATAGCAGCCATAGCCGTAGCCATAGCAGCCGTAGCCATTGCCATAGCCATAGCAGCCATAGCTATATCCATAGCAGCCATAGCCATAGCCATAGCCATAGCAGCCATAGAAATAGCCATAGCATGCATAGCGACAGCCATAGCAACCGTGGCCATAGCCATAACAGCCACAGCCATAGCCATATCAGCCATAGCCATAGCCATTGCCATAGCAGCAATAGCCAGAGCCATAGCAGACATAGCCATAGCCATTGCAGCCATAGCCATAGCCACAGCACGCATAACGACAGCCACAGCAGCCGTAGCCATAGCCAAAGTAGCCATAGCCACAGCCATAGCAGCAATAGCCATAGCCATAGCCATAGCCATAGCAGCCATAGCCATAGCCATATCAGCCATAGTCATAGCCATATCCATAGCAGCAATAGTCATAGCCATAGCAGCCCTAGCAGCCATAGCCATAGCCATAGCAGTCATAGCCATAGCCATAGCAGTACCCATAGCAGCAATAGCCATAGCCATAGCAGCCATAGCAGCCATAGTCATAGCCACAGCAGCCATAGCCATAGCAATAGCACGCATAGCGATAGCCATAGCAGGCGCAGCCATAGCCATAGCAGCCGTAGCCATAGCCATAGCAGCCGTAGCCATAGCCGTAGCAGCCATAGTCATAGCCATAGCAGCCATAGCCATAGCCATAGCAGCCACAGCCATAGCCACAGCAGCCATCGCCACGGCTATAGCAGCAATAGCCATATCCACAGGAGCCATAGCCATAGCCATAGCCTTAGCAGCCATAGTAATAGCCATAGCTGCCATAGCCATAGCCATAGCAGACATAGTCATAACCATAGCAGGCATAGCCTTATCCATAGGAGCCATAGCCGTAGCCAAAGCATTAGCAGCAATAGCCATAACTATAGCAGCCATTGGCATAGCAGCCATAGGCATAGCCATAGCAGCCATAGCCATAGCCATACGAGCCATAACCAATGCCTTAGCCACAGCAGCCATAGCCATAGACACAGCCATAGCAGCCATAGACATGGCCATAGCAGACATAGCGATAGCCATTGCAGCCATAGCCATAGCCACAGCACGCATAACGACAGCCACAGCACCCGTAGCCATAGCCAAATTAGCCATAGCCACAGCCATAGCAGCAATAGCCATAGCCATAGCCATAGCCATAGCAGCCATAGCCATAGCCATATCAGCCATAGTCATAGCCATATCCATAGCAGCAATAGTCATAGCCATAGCAGCCCTAGCAGCCATAGCCATAGCCATAGCAGTCATAGCCATAGCCATAGCAGTACCCATAGCAGCAATAGCCATAGCCATAGCAGCCATAGCAGCCATAGTCATAGCCACAGCAGCCATAGCCATAGCAATAGCACGCATAGCGATAGCCATAGCAGGCGCAGCCATAGCCATAGCAGCCGTAGCCATAGCCATAGCAGCCGTAGCCATAGCCATAGCAGCCATAGCCGCAGCCATAGCAGCCGTAGCCATTGCCATAGCCATAGCAGCCATAGCTATATCCATAGCAGCCATTGCCATAGCCATAGCCATAGCAGCCATAGAAATAGCCATAGCATGCATAGCGACAGCCATAGCAACCGTGGCCATAGCCATAACAGCCTCAGCCATAGCCTTATCAGCCATAGCCATAGCCATTGCCATAGCAGCAATAGCCAGAGCCATAGCAGACATAGCCATAGCCATTGCAGCCATAGCCATAGCCACAGCACGCATAACGACAGCCACAGCAGCCGTAGCCATAGCCAAAGTAGCCATAGCCACAGCCATAGCAGCAATAGCCATAGCCATAGCCATAGCCATAGCAGCCATAGCCATAGCCATATCAGCCATAGTCATAGCCATATCCATAGCAGCAATAGTCATAGCCATAGCAGCCCTAGCAGCCATAGCCATAGCCATAGCAGTCATAGCCATAGCCATAGCAGTACCCATAGCAGCAATAGCCATAGCCATAGCAGCCATAGCAGCCATAGTCATAGCCACAGCAGCCATAGCCATAGCAATAGCACGCATAGCGATAGCCATAGCAGGCGCAGCCATAGCCATAGCAGCCGTAGCCATAGCCATAGCAGCCGTAGCCATAGCCGTAGCAGCCATAGTCATAGCCATAGCAGCCATAGCCATAGCCATAGCAGCCACAGCCATAGCCACAGCAGCCATCGCCACGGCTATAGCAGCAATAGCCATATCCACAGGAGCCATAGCCATAGCCATAGCCTTAGCAGCCATAGTAATAGCCATAGCTGCCATAGCCATAGCCATATCAGCCATAGCCATAGCCATAGCAGCAATAGCATTAGCCATAGCAGCCATAGCAGCCATAGCAGCCATAGCTATATCCATAGCAGCCATAGCCATAGCCACAGCCACAGCAGCCATAAACATAGCCATAGCCACAGTAGCCAATGCCATAGCCATAGCAGTTATAGCCATAGCCGTAGCAGCCATAGGCATAGCAATACCAGCCATAGACATAGCAGCCATAGCCATAGCCATAGCAGCTATTGCCATAGCCATAGCCATAGCCACAGCCGGCAATGCCATAGCCATAGCCGTTATAGCCATAGCCGTAGCAGCCATACGCATAGCTATACCAGTCATAGACGTAGCAGCCATAGCCGTAGGCATTGCAGCCATTGTCGTAGCCATAGCCATAGCCACAGCAGCCAATGCCATAGCCTGAGCAGATATAGCCATAGCCGTAACAGTCATAGCAGCCATAGCCATAGCCATAGCACGCATAGCGACAGCCATAGCTGCCGTAGCCATAGCCATAGCAGCCATAGCCATAGCCATATCAGCCATAGCCATAGCCAAAGCACCCATACCCATAGCCATAGCAGCTATAGCCATAGCCATATCAGCCATAGCCATAGCTATAGCAGCCATACCCAAAGCAGCCATAGCCATAGCAGCCATAGGCATAGCCATAGTAGCCATAGCCATAGCAATAGCACGCATAGCGACAGCCATAGCAGCCGCAGCCATAGCCATAGCAGCCGTAGCCATAGCAGTAATAGCAATAGCCATAGCAGCCATAGCAGCCATAGCCATAGCCATAGCAGCCATAGTCATAGCCATAGCACGCATAGCGACAGCCATAGCAGCCGTAGCCATAGCCATAGCAGTCATAGCCATAGCCATATCAGCCATAGCCATCGCCAAAGCATCCATAGCCATAGCAATAGCACGCATAGCGATAGCCATAGCAGCAGCAGCCATAGCCATGGCAGCTATAGCCATAGCCATATCAAGCACAGCCATAGCTATAGCAGCCATAGCCAAAACAGCCATAGCCATAGCCATAGCAGCCATAGCCATAGCCATATCAGCCATAGCCATAACCATAGCAGGCATAGCCATAGCCATAGCAGCCATAGCCATAGCAATAGCACGCATAGCGATAGCCATAGCAGCAGCAGCCATAGCCATAGCAGCCGTAGCCATAGCTGCCATATCCATAGCCATAGCAGGAATAGCCATAGCCAGAGCAGCCAATGACATAGCCATAGCAGTAATAGCCATAGCCGTAGCAGCCATAGGCATAGCTATACCAGCCATAGACATAGCAGCCATAGCCATAGCCATAGCAGCCATAGACATAGCCATAGCCATAGTCATAGCAGCCATAGCCATAGTAATAGCACGCATACCGATAGCCATAGCAGGCGCAGCCATAGCCATAGCAGCCATAGCCGTAGCCATTGCAGCCATAACGATAGCCATAGCAGCCGTAGCCATAGCCATAGCCGCCATAGCCATAGCCATAGCAGCCATAGCCATAGCCATAGCTATAGCAGCCATGGCCATAGCCACAGCCATAGCAGACATAGCCATAGCCGTAGCAGCCGCAGTCATAGCCATAGCCATTGCAGCCATAGCGACAGCCACAGCAGCCACAGCATCCATAGCCACAGCAGCCATAGTCGTAGCTATAGCAGCTGTAGCCATAGCTAACGCAGACATAGCAATAGCCATAGCAGCTGTAGACATAACCATAGCAGCCATAGCTGTATCCATAGGAGCCATATCCGTAGCCATCGCAGGCATAGCCATAGCCATAGCCATCGCCATAGCAGCAATAGCAATTGCCATAGCAGCCATAGCAGCCATAGCCAGAGCCATAGCAGCCATAGCCATAGCCATAGCACGCATAGCGACAGCCCAGGCAGCCGTAGCCATAGCCATAACAGATAGACGCAATAGCTACAGCAACCATAGTCATAGCCATCGCTGGCATAGCCATAGCCATAGCCATAGTAGCCATAGCCACAGCCATAGGCAATAGACATAGCCATAGCCATAGCCATAGCAGCCATAGCCATAGCCATATCAGCCATAGTCATAGCCATATCCATAGCAGCAATAGTCATAGCCATAGCAGCCCTAGCAGCCATAGCCATAGCCATAGCAGTCATAGCCATAGCCATAGCAGTACCCATAGCAGCAATAGCCATAGCCATAGTAGCCATAGCAGCCATAGTCATAGCCATAGCAGCCATAGCCGTAGCAATAGCACGCATAGCGATAGCCATAGCGGGCGCAGCCATAGCCATAGCAGCCGTAGCCATAGCCATAGCAGCCACAGCCATGGCCATAGCAGCCGTAGCCATAGCCATAGCAGCCATAGCCGTAGCCATCGCAGGCATAGCCATATCCATAGCCATAGCCATAGCCATAGCAGCAATAGCAATAGCCATAGCAGCCATAGCAGCCATAGCTATAGCCATAGCAGCCATAGCCATAGCCATAGCACGCATAGCGACTGCCACAGCAGCCGTAGCCATAGCAATAGCAGCCGTAGCCATAGCCGTAGCAGCCATAGTCATAGCAGCCAGAGCCATAGCCATAGCAGCCAGAGCCATAGCCATAGCAGCTATAGCCATACCCAAAGCAGCAATAGCCATAGCCATAGCAGCCATAGGCATAGCTACAGGAGCCATAGCCATAGCAATAGCACGCATAGCGATAGCCATAGCAGCCTAGCCATAGCCATAGCAGCCACAGCCATAGCCATAGCCACATCAGCCATTGCCATAGCCATAGCCATAGCAGCAATAGCCATAGCCATAGCAGCCATAGTCATAGCATTAGCAGCCGTAGCCATAGCTATAACAGCCATAGCCACAGCAGCCATAGCCACAGCCATAGCAGGCATAGCCATAGCAGCCAGAGCCGTAGCTATAGCAGCTGTAGCCATTGCCAAAGCAGCCATAGCCATAGCCATAGCAGCCATAGCCATGACCATAGAAGCCATAGCCATAGCCATAGCCATAGCCATAGCCTTAGCAGCAGTAGCCATAGCCATGGCAGCCATAGCAGCCATAGCCATAGCCATAGCAGCCATAGCCACAGCCATAGCACGCATAGCGATAGCCATAGGAGCCGTAGCCACAGCCATACCAGCGATAGACATAGCCAAATCAGCCATAGCCGTAGCCATAGCCATAGCAGCCATAGCCATAGCCCTAGCAGCCATGGCCATAGCCATAGCTATAGCAGCCATAGCCATAGCCACAGCCATAGCATCCATAGCCATAGCCACAGCAGCGGTAGCCATAGCCATAGTCTTAGCAGCCATAGCCATAGCCGTAGTAGCTATAGCAATAACCATAGCAGACATAGCCATAGCCGTAGCACGCATAGTGATAGCCATAGCAGTCATAACCATAGCCAGAGCAGCTGTAGCCATAGCCAAAGCAGCCATAGCCATAGCCATTGCAGCCATAGCCATGGCCATAGCAGCCATAGCCATATCCGTAGGAGCCATAGCCATAGCCATAGCCATAGCAGCCATAGCAGCCATAGCCATTGCCATGGCCATAGCAGCCATAGCCGTAGCCATTGCAGCCATAACAATAGCCATAGCAGCCGTAGCCATAGCCATAGCCGCCATAGCCATGGCCATAGCAGCCATAGCCATATCCATAGGAGCCATAGCCACAGCCATAGCCATAGCAGCTATAGCAGCCATAGCCATAGCAGCCATAGCCATTGCCATAGCCATAGCCAGAGCTGCCGTAGCCATAGCCATAGCCGCCTTAGCCATAGCCACAGCAGCCATAGCCATAGCCACAGCTATAGCAGCCATAGCCATAGCCACAGCCATAGCAGACATAGCCATAGCCATAGCAGCCGCAGCCATAGCCATAGCCATAGCCATAGCCATAGCCATAGTAGCCATAGCCACAGCCATAGCAGCCATAGCAATAGCCATAACCATAGTTGCCATAGCCATAGCCATAGCCATAGTAGCCACAGCCAAAGCTATTGCAGACATAGCCATAGCCATAGCAGCCGTAGCCATAGCCATAGCCGTCATAGCGATAGCCATTGCAGCCGTAGCCATAGCCATAGCAGCCATAGCCATAGCCCTAGCAGCCATGGCCACAGCCATAGCCAGAGCAGCCATAGCCATAGCCATAGCAGCCATAGCCATAGCCATAGCAGCTATAGCCATACCCAAAGCAGCCATAGCCATAGCCATAGCAGCCATAGCAGCCATAGCCATAGCCATAGCAGCCATAGCCATAGCCATAGCACGCATAGCGATAGCCATAGCAGCTATAGCCATAGCCATAGCAGCCATGGCCATGGCCATAGCCATAGCAGCCGTAGCCATAGCCATAGCCGCCATAGCCATAGCCATAGCAGCCATAGCCATAGCCATAGCTATAGCAGCCATAGCCATAGCCGCAGCCATAGCAGACATAGCCATAGCCATAGCAGCCGCAGCCATAGCCATAGCCATAGCAGCCAGTGCCATAACCATAGCAGCTATATCCATACCCAGGCATAGCAATAGCCACAGCCATAGCAGCCGGAGCCATAGCCATAGCAGCTATAGCCATAGCCATAATAGCCATAGCCATAGCCTTAGCCATAGCCATAGCAGACATAGCAGCCACAGCCATACCCATTGTAGCCACAGCCAAAGCTATTGCTGCCATAGCCATCGCCATAGTCACAGCAGCCATAGCCATAGCCATAGCAGCCATAGCAGCCATAGCCATAGCCATAGCAGCCATAGTCATAGCCATAGCACGCATAGCGACAGCCATAGCAGCCGTAGCCATAGCCAAAGCAGCCAAAGCCATAGCCATATCAGCCATAGCCATAGCCAAAGCATCCATAGCCATAGCCATAGCAGCTATAGCCATAGCCATATCAGCCATAGCCATAGCTATAGCAGCCATAGCCAAAGCAGCCATAGCCATAGCCATAGCAGCCATAGCCATAGCCATAGCAGCCATAGGCATAGCCATACGAGCCATAGCCAATGCCATAGCCACAGCAGCCATAGCCATAGCCACGGACATAGCAGCAATAGACATAGCCATAGCAGCCATAGCCATAGCCTTAGCAGACATAGTCATAACCATAGCAGGCATAGCCTTATCCATAGGAGCCATAGCCGTAGCCAAAGCATTAGCAGCCATAGCCACAACTATAGCAGACATTGGCATTGCAGCCATAGGCATAGCCATAGCAGCCATAGCCATAGCCATACGAGCCATAGCCAATGCCATAGCCACAGCAGCCATAGCCATAGCCACAGCCATAGCAGCCATAGACATGGCCATAGCAGCCATAGCCATAGCAATAGCACGCATAGCGATAGCCATAGCAGCCGCAGCCATAGCCATGTCATCCATAGCCATAGCCAAAGCATCCATAGCCATTGCCATAGCATCCATAGCCATAGCCATAGCAGCCATAGCCATAGGCATAGCAGCCGTAGCCATTGCCATAGCCATAGCAGCCATAGCTATATCCATAGCAGCCATAGCCATAGCCATAGTCATAGCAGCCATAGACATAACCATAGCATGCATAGCGACAGCCATAGCAACCGTGGCCATAGCCATAACAGCCACAGCCATAGCAATATCAGCCATAGCCATAGCCACTGCCATAGCAGCCATAGCCATAGCAATAGCACGCATAGCGATAGCCATAGCAGCCGCAGCTATAGCCATAGCAGCCGTAGCCATAGCTGCCATAGCCATAGCCATAGCAGCCATAGCCATAGCCATAGCAGCCGTAGCCATTGCCATAGCCATAGCAGCCATAGCTATATCCATAGCAGCCATAGCCATAGCCATAGCCATAGTAGCCATAGACATAACCATAGCATGCATAGCGACAGCCATAGCAACCGTGGCCATAGCCATAACAGCCACAGCCATAGCAATATCAGCCATAGCGATAGCCATTGCCATAGCAGCAATAGCCAGAGCCATAGCAGACATAGCCATAGCCATTGCAGCCATAGCCATAGCCACAGCACGCATAACGACAGCCACAGCAGCCGCAGCCATAGCCAAAGTAGCCATAGCCACAGCCATAGCAGCCATAGCTATAACCATAGCAGCCATAGCCATAGTCATAGCACGCATAGCGACTGCCATAGCAGCCGTAGCCATAGCCATAGCAGCCGTAGCGACAGCCACAGCAGCCACAGCATCCATAGCCACAGCAGCCATAGTCGTAGCTATAGCAGCTGTAGCCATAGCTAACGCAGACATAGCAATAGCCATAGCAGCTGTAGACATAACCATAGCAGCCATAGCTGTATCCATAGGAGCCATATCCGTAGCCATCGCAGGCATAGCCATAGCCATAGCCATCGCCATAGCAGCAATAGCAATTGCCATAGCAGCCATAGCAGCCATAGCCAGAGCCATAGCAGCCATAGCCATAGCCATAGCACGCATAGCGACAGCCCAGGCAGCCGTAGCCATAGCCATAACAGATAGACGCAATAGCTACAGCAACCATAGTCATAGCCATCGCTGGCATAGCCATAGCCATAGCCATAGTAGCCATAGCCACAGCCATAGGCAATAGACATAGCCATAGCCATAGCCATAGCAGCCATAGCCATAGCCATATCAGCCATAGTCATAGCCATATCCATAGCAGCAATAGTCATAGCCATAGCAGCCCTAGCAGCCATAGCCATAGCCATAGCAGTCATAGCCATAGCCATAGCAGTACCCATAGCAGCAATAGCCATAGCCATAGTAGCCATAGCAGCCATAGTCATAGCCATAGCAGCCATAGCCGTAGCAATAGCACGCATAGCGATAGCCATAGCGGGCGCAGCCATAGCCATAGCAGCCGTAGCCATAGCCATAGCAGCCACAGCCATGGCCATAGCAGCCGTAGCCATAGCCATAGCAGCCATAGCCGTAGCCATCGCAGGCATAGCCATATCCATAGCCATAGCCATAGCCATAGCAGCAATAGCAATAGCCATAGCAGCCATAGCAGCCATAGCTATAGCCATAGCAGCCATAGCCATAGCCATAGCACGCATAGCGACTGCCACAGCAGCCGTAGCCATAGCAATAGCAGCCGTAGCCATAGCCGTAGCAGCCATAGTCATAGCAGCCAGAGCCATAGCCATAGCAGCCAGAGCCATAGCCATAGCAGCTATAGCCATACCCAAAGCAGCAATAGCCATAGCCATAGCAGCCATAGGCATAGCTACAGGAGCCATAGCCATAGCAATAGCACGCATAGCGATAGCCATAGCAGCCTAGCCATAGCCATAGCAGCCACAGCCATAGCCATAGCCACATCAGCCATTGCCATAGCCATAGCCATAGCAGCAATAGCCATAGCCATAGCAGCCATAGTCATAGCATTAGCAGCCGTAGCCATAGCTATAACAGCCATAGCCACAGCAGCCATAGCCACAGCCATAGCAGGCATAGCCATAGCAGCCAGAGCCGTAGCTATAGCAGCTGTAGCCATTGCCAAAGCAGCCATAGCCATAGCCATAGCAGCCATAGCCATGACCATAGAAGCCATAGCCATAGCCATAGCCATAGCCATAGCCTTAGCAGCAGTAGCCATAGCCATGGCAGCCATAGCAGCCATAGCCATAGCCATAGCAGCCATAGCCACAGCCATAGCACGCATAGCGATAGCCATAGGAGCCGTAGCCACAGCCATACCAGCGATAGACATAGCCATATCAGCCATAGCCGTAGCCATAGCCATAGCAGCCATAGCCATAGCCCTAGCAGCCATGGCCATAGCCATAGCTATAGCAGCCATAGCCATAGCCACAGCCATAGCATCCATAGCCATAGCCACAGCAGCGGTAGCTATAGCCATAGTCTTAGCAGCCATAGCCATAGCCGTAGTAGCTATAGCAATAACCATAGCAGACATAGCCATAGCCGTAGCACGCATAGTGATAGCCATAGCAGTCATAACCATAGCCAGAGCAGCTGTAGCCATAGCCAAAGCAGCCATAGCCATAGCCATTGCAGCCATAGCCATGGCCATAGCAGCCATAGCCATATCCGTAGGAGCCATAGCCATAGCCATAGCCATAGCAGCCATAGCAGCCATAGCCATTGCCATGGCCATAGCAGCCATAGCCGTAGCCATTGCAGCCATAACAATAGCCATAGCAGCCGTAGCCATAGCCATAGCCGCCATAGCCATGGCCATAGCAGCCATAGCCATATCCATAGGAGCCATAGCCACAGCCATAGCCATAGCAGCTATAGCAGCCATAGCCATAGCAGCCATAGCCATTGCCATAGCCATAGCCAGAGCTGCCGTAGCCATAGCCATAGCCGCCTTAGCCATAGCCACAGCAGCCATAGCCATAGCCACAGCTATAGCAGCCATAGCCATAGCCACAGCCATAGCAGACATAGCCATAGCCATAGCAGCCGCAGCCATAGCCATAGCCATAGCCATAGCCATAGCCATAGTAGCCATAGCCACAGCCATAGCAGCCATAGCAATAGCCATAACCATAGTTGCCATAGCCATAGCCATAGCCATAGTAGCCACAGCCAAAGCTATTGCAGACATAGCCATAGCCATAGCAGCCGTAGCCATAGCCATAGCCGTCATAGCGATAGCCATTGCAGCCGTAGCCATAGCCATAGCAGCCATAGCCATAGCCCTAGCAGCCATGGCCACAGCCATAGCCAGAGCAGCCATAGCCATAGCCATAGCAGCCATAGCCATAGCCATAGCAGCTATAGCCATACCCAAAGCAGCCATAGCCATAGCCATAGCAGCCATAGCAGCCATAGCCATAGCCATAGCAGCCATAGCCATAGCCATAGCACGCATAGCGATAGCCATAGCAGCTATAGCCATAGCCATAGCAGCCATGGCCATGGCCATAGCCATAGCAGCCGTAGCCATAGCCATAGCCGCCATAGCCATAGCCATAGCAGCCATAGCCATAGCCATAGCTATAGCAGCCATAGCCATAGCCGCAGCCATAGCAGACATAGCCATAGCCATAGCAGCCGCAGCCATAGCCATAGCCATAGCAGCCAGAGCCATAACCATAGCAGCTATATCCATACCCAGGCATAGCAATAGCCACAGCCATAGCAGCCGGAGCCATAGCCATAGCAGCTATAGCCATAGCCATAATAGCCATAGCCATAGCCTTAGCCATAGCCATAGCAGACATAGCAGCCACAGCCATACCCATTGTAGCCACAGCCAAAGCTATTGCTGCCATAGCCATCGCCATAGTCACAGCAGCCATAGCCATAGCCATAGCAGCCATAGCAGCCATAGCCATAGCCATAGCAGCCATAGTCATAGCCATAGCACGCATAGCGACAGCCATAGCAGCCGTAGCCATAGCCAAAGCAGCCAAAGCCATAGCCATATCAGCCATAGCCATAGCCAAAGCATCCATAGCCATAGCCATAGCAGCTATAGCCATAGCCATATCAGCCATAGCCATAGCTATAGCAGCCATAGCCAAAGCAGCCATAGCCATAGCCATAGCAGCCATAGCCATAGCCATAGCAGCCATAGGCATAGCCATACGAGCCATAGCCAATGCCATAGCCACAGCAGCCATAGCCATAGCCACGGACATAGCAGCAATAGACATAGCCATAGCAGCCATAGCCATAGCCTTAGCAGACATAGTCATAACCATAGCAGGCATAGCCTTATCCATAGGAGCCATAGCCGTAGCCAAAGCATTAGCAGCCATAGCCACAACTATAGCAGACATTGGCATAGCAGCCATAGGCATAGCCATAGCAGCCATAGCCATAGCCATACGAGCCATAGCCAATGCCATAGCCACAGCAGCCATAGCCATAGCCACAGCCATAGCAGCCATAGACATGGCCATAGCAGCCATAGCCATAGCAATAGCACGCATAGCGATAGCCATAGCAGCCGCAGCCATAGCCATGTCATCCATAGCCATAGCCAAAGCATCCATAGCCATTGCCATAGCATCCATAGCCATAGCCATAGCAGCCATAGCCATAGGCATAGCAGCCGTAGCCATTGCCATAGCCATAGCAGCCATAGCTATATCCATAGCAGCCATAGCCATAGCCATAGTCATAGCAGCCATAGACATAACCATAGCATGCATAGCGACAGCCATAGCAACCGTGGCCATAGCCATAACAGCCACAGCCATAGCAATATCAGCCATAGCCATAGCCACTGCCATAGCAGCCATAGCCATAGCAATAGCACGCATAGCGATAGCCATAGCAGCCGCAGCTATAGCCATAGCAGCCGTAGCCATAGCTGCCATAGCCATAGCCATAGCAGCCATAGCCATAGCCATAGCAGCCGTAGCCATTGCCATAGCCATAGCAGCCATAGCTATATCCATAGCAGCCATAGCCATAGCCATAGCCATAGTAGCCATAGACATAACCATAGCATGCATAGCGACAGCCATAGCAACCGTGGCCATAGCCATAACAGCCACAGCCATAGCAATATCAGCCATAGCGATAGCCATTGCCATAGCAGCAATAGCCAGAGCCATAGCAGACATAGCCATAGCCATTGCAGCCATAGCCATAGCCACAGCACGCATAACGACAGCCACAGCAGCCGCAGCCATAGCCAAAGTAGCCATAGCCACAGCCATAGCAGCCATAGCTATAACCATAGCAGCCATAGCCATAGTCATAGCACGCATAGCGACTGCCATAGCAGCCGTAGCCATAGCCATAGCAGCCGTAGCCATAGCCGTAGCAGCCATAGTCATAGCCATAGCAGCCATAGCCATAGCCATAGCAGCCATAGCCATAGCCACAGCAGCCATCGCCACGGCTATAGCAGCAATAGCCATATCCATAGGAGCCATAGCCATAGCCATAGCCTTAGCAGCCATAGTAATAGCCATAGCTGCCATAGCCATAGCCATATCAGCCATAGCCATAGCCATAGCAGCAATAGCAATAGCCATAGCAGCCATAGCAGCCATAGCAGCCATAGCTATATCCATAGCAGCCATAGCCATAGCCACAGCCACAGCAGCCATAAACATAGCCATAGCCACAGTAGCCAATGCCATAGCCATAGCAGTTATAGCCATAGCCGTAGCAGCCATCGGCATAGCAATACCAGCCATAGACATAGCAGCCATAGCCATAGCCATAGCAGCTATTGCCATAGCCATAGCCATAGCCACAGCAGGCAATGCCATAGCCATAGCAGTTATAGCCATAGCCGTAGCAGCCATACGCATAGCTATACCAGCCATAGACGTAGCAGCCATAGCCGTAGGCATTGCAGCCATTGTCATAGCCATAGCCATAGCCACAGCAGCCAATGCCATAGCCTTAGCAGATATAGCCATAGCCGTAACAGTCATAGCAGCCATAGCCATAGCCATAGCACGCATAGCGACAGCCATAGCTGCCGTAGCCATAGCCATAGCGGCCATAGCCATAGCCATATCAGCCATAGCCATAGCCAAAGCACCCATACCCATAGCCATAGCAGATATAGCCATAGCCATATCAGCCATAGCCATAGCTATAGCAGCCATACCCAAAGCAGCCATAGCCATAGCAGCCATAGGCATAGCCATAGTAGTCATAGCCATAGCAATAGCACGCATAGCGACAGCCATAGCAGCCGCAGCCATAGCCATAGCAGCCGTAGCCATAGCAGTAATAGCAATAGCCATAGCAGCCATAGCAGCCATAGCCATAGCCATAGCAGCCATAGTCATAGCCATAGCACGCATAGCGACAGCCATAGCAGCCGTAGCCACAGCCACAGCAGCCATAGCCATAGCCATATCAGCCATAGCCATCGCCAAAGCATCCATAGCCATAGCCATGGCAGCTATAGCCATAGCCATATCAAGCACAGCCATAGCTATAGCAGCCATAGCCAAAACAGCCATAGCCATAGCCATAGCAGCCATAGCCATAGCCATATCAGCCATAGCCATAGCCAAAGCATCCATACCCATAGCCATTGCAGCTATAGCCATAGCCATATCAGCCATAGCCATAGCTATAGCGGCCATATCCAAAGCAGCCATAGCCATAACCATAGCAGCCATAGCCATAGCCATAGCAGCCATAGCCATAGCAATAGCACGCATAGCGATAGCCATAGCAGCAGCAGCCATAGCCATAGCAGCCGTAGCCATAGCTGCCATAGCCATAGCCATAGCAGGAATAGCCATAGCCAGAGCAGCCAATGACATAGCCATAGCAGTTATAGCCATAGCCGTAGCAGCCATAGGCATAGCTATACCAGCCATAGACATAGCAGCCATAGCCATAGCCATAGCAGCCATAGACATAGCCATAGCCATAGTCATAGCAGCCATAGCCATAGTAATAGCACGCATACCGATAGCCATAGCAGCCGCAGCCATAGCCATAGCCATATCAGCCATAGTCATAGCCATATCCATAGCAGCAATAGTCATGGCCATAGCAGCCCTAGCAGCCATAGCCATAGACATAGCAGTCATAGCCATAGCCATAGCAGTACCCATAGCAGCAATAGCTATAGCCATAGCAGCCATAGCAGCCATAGTCATAGCCATAGCAGCCATAGCCATAGCAATAGCACGCATAGCGATAGCCATAGCAGGCGCAGCCATAGCCATAGCAGCCGTAGCCATAGCCATAGCAGCCACAGCCATAGCCATAGCAGCAGTAGCCATAGCCATAGCAGACATAGCCGTAGCCATCGCAGGCATAGCCATATCCATAGCCATAGCCATAGCCATAGCAGCAATAGCAATAGCCATAGCAGCCATAGCAGCCATAGCTATAGCCATAGCAGCCATAGCCATAGCCATAGCACGCATAGCGACTGCCACAGCAGCCGTAGCCATACCCATAGCAGCCGTAGCCATAGCCGTAGCAGCCATAGTCATAGCCATAGCAGCCATAGCCATAGCCATAGCAGCCATAGCCATAGCCACAGGAGCCATCGCCACGCCCATAGCAGCCATAGCCATATCCAAAGTAGCCATAGCCACAGCCATAGCAGCAATAGCCATAGCCATAGCCATAGCCATAGCAGCCATAGCCATAGCCATATCAGCCATAGTCATAGCCATATCCATAGCAGCAATAGTCATAGCCACAGCAGCCATAGCCATAGCAATAGCACGCATAGCGATAGCCATAGCAGGCGCAGCCATAGCCATAGCAGCCGTAGCCATAGCCATAGCAGCCGTAGCCATAGCCGTAGCAGCCATAGTCATAGCCATAGCAGCCATAGCCATAGCCATAGCAGCCACAGCCATAGCCACAGCAGCCATCGCCACGGCTATAGCAGCAATAGCCATATCCACAGGAGCCATAGCCATAGCCATAGCCTTAGCAGCCATAGTAATAGCCATAGCTGCCATAGCCATAGCCATATCAGCCATAGCCATAGCCATAGCAGCAATAGCAATAGCCATAGCAGCCATAGCAGCCATAGCAGCCATAGCTATATCCATAGCAGCCATAGCCATAGCCACAGCCACAGCAGCCATAAACATAGCCATAGCCACAGTAGCCAATGCCATAGCCACAGCAGCCATAGCCATAGCCACGGACATAGCAGCAATAGACATAGCCATAGCAGCCATAGCCATAGCCATAGCAGACATAGTCATAACCATAGCAGGCATAGCCTTATCCATAGGAGCCATAGCCGTAGCCAAAGCATTAGCAGCCATAGCCACAACTATAGCAGACATTGGCATAGCAGCCATAGGCATAGCCATAGCAGCCATAGCCATAGCCATACGAGCCATAGCCAATGCCATAGCCACAGCAGCCATAGCCATAGCCACAGCCATAGCAGCCATAGACATGGCCATAGCAGCCATAGCCATAGCAATAGCACGCATAGCGATAGCCATAGCAGCCGCAGCCATAGCCATGTCATCCATAGCCATAGCCAAAGCATCCATAGCCATTGCCATAGCATCCATAGCCATAGCCATAGCAGCCATAGCCATAGGCATAGCAGCCGTAGCCATTGCCATAGCCATAGCAGCCATAGCTATATCCATAGCAGCCATAGCCATAGCCATAGTCATAGCAGCCATAGACATAACCATAGCATGCATAGCGACAGCCATAGCAACCGTGGCCATAGCCATAACAGCCACAGCCATAGCAATATCAGCCATAGCCATAGCCACTGCCATAGCAGCCATAGCCATAGCAATAGCACGCATAGCGATAGCCATAGCAGCCGCAGCTATAGCCATAGCAGCCGTAGCCATAGCTGCCATAGCCATAGCCATAGCAGCCATAGCCATAGCCATAGCAGCCGTAGCCATTGCCATAGCCATAGCAGCCATAGCTATATCCATAGCAGCCATAGCCATAGCCATAGCCATAGTAGCCATAGACATAACCATAGCATGCATAGCGACAGCCATAGCAACCGTGGCCATAGCCATAACAGCCACAGCCATAGCAATATCAGCCATAGCGATAGCCATTGCCATAGCAGCAATAGCCAGAGCCATAGCAGACATAGCCATAGCCATTGCAGCCATAGCCATAGCCACAGCACGCATAACGACAGCCACAGCAGCCGCAGCCATAGCCAAAGTAGCCATAGCCACAGCCATAGCAGCCATAGCTATAACCATAGCAGCCATAGCCATAGTCATAGCACGCATAGCGACTGCCATAGCAGCCGTAGCCATAGCCATAGCAGCCGTAGCCATAGCCGTAGCAGCCATAGTCATAGCCATAGCAGCCATAGCCATAGCCATAGCAGCCATAGCCATAGCCACAGCAGCCATCGCCACGGCTATAGCAGCAATAGCCATATCCATAGGAGCCATAGCCATAGCCATAGCCTTAGCAGCCATAGTAATAGCCATAGCTGCCATAGCCATAGCCATATCAGCCATAGCCATAGCCATAGCAGCAATAGCAATAGCCATAGCAGCCATAGCAGCCATAGCAGCCATAGCTATATCCATAGCAGCCATAGCCATAGCCACAGCCACAGCAGCCATAAACATAGCCATAGCCACAGTAGCCAATGCCATAGCCATAGCAGTTATAGCCATAGCCGTAGCAGCCATCGGCATAGCAATACCAGCCATAGACATAGCAGCCATAGCCATAGCCATAGCAGCTATTGCCATAGCCATAGCCATAGCCACAGCAGGCAATGCCATAGCCATAGCAGTTATAGCCATAGCCGTAGCAGCCATACGCATAGCTATACCAGCCATAGACGTAGCAGCCATAGCCGTAGGCATTGCAGCCATTGTCATAGCCATAGCCATAGCCACAGCAGCCAATGCCATAGCCTTAGCAGATATAGCCATAGCCGTAACAGTCATAGCAGCCATAGCCATAGCCATAGCACGCATAGCGACAGCCATAGCTGCCGTAGCCATAGCCATAGCAGCCATAGCCATAGCCATATCAGCCATAGCCATAGCCAAAGCACCCATACCCATAGCCATAGCAGATATAGCCATAGCCATATCAGCCATAGCCATAGCTATAGCAGCCATACCCAAAGCAGCCATAGCCATAGCAGCCATAGGCATAGCCATAGTAGCCATAGCCATAGCAATAGCACGCATAGCGACAGCCATAGCAGCCGCAGCCATAGCCATAGCAGCCGTAGCCATAGCAGTAATAGCAATAGCCATAGCAGCCATAGCAGCCATAGCCATAGCCATAGCAGCCATAGTCTAGCCATAGCACGCATAGCGACAGCCATAGCAGCCGTAGCCACAGCCACAGCAGCCATAGCCATAGCCATATCAGCCATAGCCATCGCCAAAGCATCCATAGCCATAGCAATAGCACGCATAGCGATAGCCATAGCAGCAGCAGCCATAGCCATGGCAGCTATAGCCATAGCCATATCAAGCACAGCCATAGCTATAGCAGCCATAGCCAAAACAGCCATAGCCATAGCCATAGCAGCCATAGCCATAGCCATATCAGCCATAGCCATAACCATAGCAGGCATAGCCATAGCCATAGCAGCCATAGCCATAGCAATAGCACGCATAGCGATAGCCATAGCAGCAGCAGCCATAGCCATAGCAGCCGTAGCCATAGCTGCCATATCCATAGCCATAGCAGGAATAGCCATAGCCAGAGCAGCCAATGACATAGCCATAGCAGTAATAGCCATAGCCGTAGCAGCCATAGGCATAGCTATACCAGCCATAGACATAGCAGCCATAGCCATAGCCATAGCAGCCATAGACATAGCCATAGCCATAGTCATAGCAGCCATAGCCATAGTAATAGCACGCATACCGATAGCCATAGCAGGCGCAGCCATAGCCATAGCAGCCATAGCCGTAGCCATTGCAGCCATAACGATAGCCATAGCAGCCGTAGCCATAGCCATAGCCGCCATAGCCATAGCCATAGCAGCCATAGCCATAGCCATAGCTATAGCAGCCATGGCCATAGCCACAGCCATAGCAGACATAGCCATAGCCGTAGCAGCCGCAGTCATAGCCATAGCCATTGCAGCCATAGCGACAGCCACAGCAGCCACAGCATCCATAGCCACAGCAGCCATAGTCGTAGCTATAGCAGCTGTAGCCATAGCTAACGCAGACATAGCAATAGCCATAGCAGCCGTAGACATAACCATAGCAGCCATAGCTGTATCCATAGGAGCCATATCCGTAGCCATCGCAGGCATAGCCATAGCCATAGCCATCGCCATAGCAGCAATAGCAATTGCCATAGCAGCCATAGCAGCCATAGCCAGAGCCATAGCAGCCATAGCCATAGCCATAGCACGCATAGCGACAGCCCAGGCAGCCGTAGCCATAGCCATAACAGATAGACGCAATAGCTACAGCAACCATAGTCATAGCCATCGCTGGCATAGCCATAGCCATAGCCATAGTAGCCATAGCCACAGCCATAGGCAATAGACATAGCCATAGCCATAGCCATAGCAGCCATAGCCATAGCCATATCAGCCATAGTCATAGCCATATCCATAGCAGCAATAGTCATAGCCATAGCAGCCCTAGCAGCCATAGCCATAGCCATAGCAGTCATAGCCATAGCCATAGCAGTACCCATAGCAGCAATAGCCATAGCCATAGTAGCCATAGCAGCCATAGTCATAGCCATAGCAGCCATAGCCGTAGCAATAGCACGCATAGCGATAGCCATAGCGGGCGCAGCCATAGCCATAGCAGCCGTAGCCATAGCCATAGCAGCCACAGCCATGGCCATAGCAGCCGTAGCCATAGCCATAGCAGCCATAGCCGTAGCCATCGCAGGCATAGCCATATCCATAGCCATAGCCATAGCCATAGCAGCAATAGCAATAGCCATAGCAGCCATAGCCATAGCCATAGCACGCATAGCGACTGCCACAGCAGCCGTAGCCATAGCAATAGCAGCCGTAGCCATAGCCGTAGCAGCCAGAGCCATAGCCATAGCAGCCAGAGCCATAGCCATAGCAGCTATAGCCATACCCAAAGCAGCAATAGCCATAGCCATAGCAGCCATAGGCATAGCTACAGGAGCCATAGCCATAGCAATAGCACGCAAAGCGATAGCCATAGCAGCCTAGCCATAGCCATAGCAGCCACAGCCATAGCCATAGCCACATCAGCCATTGCCATAGCCATAGCCATAGCAGCAATAGCCATAGCCATAGCAGCCATAGTCATAGCATTAGCAGCCGTAGCCATAGCTATAACAGCCATAGCCACAGCAGCCATAGCCACAGCCATAGCAGGCATAGCCATAGCAGCCAGAGCCGTAGCTATAGCAGCTGTAGCCATTGCCAAAGCAGCCATAGCCATAGCCATAGCAGCCATAGCCATGACCATAGAAGCCATAGCCATAGCCATAGCCATAGCCATAGCCTTAGCAGCAGTAGCCATAGCCATGGCAGCCATAGCAGCCATAGCCATAGCCATAGCAGCCATAGCCACAGCCATAGCACGCATAGCGATAGCCATAGGAGCCGTAGCCACAGCCATACCAGCGATAGACATAGCCATATCAGCCATAGCCGTAGCCATAGCCATAGCAGCCATAGCCATAGCCCTAGCAGCCATGGCCATAGCCATAGCTATAGCAGCCATAGCCATAGCCACAGCCATAGCATCCATAGCCATAGCCACAGCAGCGGTAGCCATAGCCATAGTCTTAGCAGCCATAGCCATAGCCGTAGTAGCTATAGCAATAACCATAGCAGACATAGCCATAGCCGTAGCACGCATAGTGATAGCCATAGCAGTCATAACCATAGCCAGAGCAGCTGTAGCCATAGCCAAAGCAGCCATAGCCATAGCCATTGCAGCCATAGCCATGGCCATAGCAGCCATAGCCATATCCGTAGGAGCCATAGCCATAGCCATAGCCATAGCAGCCATAGCAGCCATAGCCATTGCCATGGCCATAGCAGCCATAGCCGTAGCCATTGCAGCCATAACAATAGCCATAGCAGCCGTAGCCATAGCCATAGCCGCCATAGCCATGGCCATAGCAGCCATAGCCATATCCATAGGAGCCATAGCCACAGCCATAGCCATAGCAGCTATAGCAGCCACAGCCATAGCAGCCATAGCCATTGCCATAGCCATAGCCAGAGCTGCCGTAGCCATAGCCATAGCCGCCTTAGCCATAGCCACAGCAGCCATAGCCATAGCCACAGCTATAGCAGCCATAGCCATAGCCACAGCCATAGCAGACATAGCCATAGCCATAGCAGCCGCAGCCATAGCCATAGCCATAGTCATAGCCATAGCCATAGTAGCCATAGCCACAGCCATAGCAGCCATAGCAATAGCCATAACCATAGTTGCCATAGCCATAGCCATAGCCATAGTAGCCACAGCCAAAGCTATTGCAGACATAGCCATAGCCATAGCAGCCGTAGCCATAGCCATAGCCGTCATAGCGATAGCCATTGCAGCCGTAGCCATAGCCATAGCAGCCATAGCCATAGCCCTAGCAGCCATGGCCACAGCCATAGCCAGAGCAGCCATAGCCATAGCCATAGCAGCCATAGCCATAGCCATAGCAGCTATAGCCATACCCAAAGCAGCCATAGCCATAGCCATAGCAGCCATAGCAGCCATAGCCATAGCCATAGCAGCCATAGCCATAGCCATAGCACGCATAGCGATAGCCATAGCAGCTATAGCCATAGCCATAGCAGCCATGGCCATGGCCATAGCCATAGCAGCCGTAGCCATAGCCATAGCCGCCATAGCCATAGCCATAGCAGCCATAGCCATAGCCATAGCTATAGCAGCCATAGCCATAGCCGCAGCCATAGCAGACATAGCCATAGCCATAGCAGCCGCAGCCATAGCCATAGCCATAGCAGCCAGAGCCATAACCATAGCAGCTATATCCATACCCAGGCATAGCAATAGCCACAGCCATAGCAGCCGGAGCCATAGCCATAGCAGCTATAGCCATAGCCATAATAGCCATAGCCATAGCCTTAGCCATAGCCATAGCAGACATAGCAGCCACAGCCATACCCATTGTAGCCACAGCCAAAGCTATTGCTGCCATAGCCATCGCCATAGTCACAGCAGCCATAGCCATAGCCATAGCAGCCATAGCAGCCATAGCCATAGCCATAGCAGCCATAGTCATAGCCATAGCACGCATAGCGACAGCCATAGCAGCCGTAGCCATAGCCAAAGCAGCCAAAGCCATAGCCATATCAGCCATAGCCATAGCCAAAGCATCCATAGCCATAGCCATAGCAGCTATAGCCATAGCCATATCAGCCATAGCCATAGCTATAGCAGCCATAGCCAAAGCAGCCATAGCCATAGCCATAGCAGCCATAGCCATAGCCATAGCAGCCATAGGCATAGCCATACGAGCCATAGCCAATGCCATAGCCACAGCAGCCATAGCCATAGCCACAGACATAGCAGCAATAGACATAGCCATAGCAGCCATAGCCATAGCCATAGCAGACATAGTCATAACCATAGCAGGCATAGCCTTATCCATAGGAGCCATAGCCGTAGCCAAAGCATTAGCAGCCATAGCCACAACTATAGCAGGCATTGGCATAGCAGCCATAGGCATAGCCATAGCAGCCATAGCCATAGTCATACGAGCCATAGCCAATGCCATAGCCACAGCAGCCATAGCCATAGCCACAGCCATAGCAGCCATAGACATGGCCATAGCAGCCATAGCCATAGCAATAGCACGCATAGCGATAGCCATAGCAGCCGCAGCCATAGCCATGTCATCCATAGCCATAGCCAAAGCATCCATAGCCATTGCCATAGCATCCATAGCCATAGCCATAGCAGCCATAGCCATAGGCATAGCAGCCGTAGCCATTGCCATAGCCATAGCAGCCATAGCTATATCCATAGCAGCCATAGCCATAGCCATAGTCATAGCAGCCATAGACATAACCATAGCATGCATAGCGACAGCCATAGCAACCGTGGCCATAGCCATAACAGCCACAGCCATAGCAATATCAGCCATAGCCATAGCCACTGCCATAGCAGCCATAGCCATAGCAATAGCACGCATAGCGATAGCCATAGCAGCCGCAGCTATAGCCATAGCAGCCGTAGCCATAGCTGCCATAGCCATAGCCATAGCAGCCATAGCCATAGCCATAGCAGCCGTAGCCATTGCCATAGCCATAGCAGCCATAGCTATATCCATAGCAGCCATAGCCATAGCCATAGCCATAGTAGCCATAGACATAACCATAGCATGCATAGCGACAGCCATAGCAACCGTGGCCATAGCCATAACAGCCACAGCCATAGCAATATCAGCCATAGCGATAGCCATTGCCATAGCAGCAATAGCCAGAGCCATAGCAGACATAGCCATAGCCATTGCAGCCATAGCCATAGCCACAGCACGCATAACGACAGCCACAGCAGCCGCAGCCATAGCCAAAGTAGCCATAGCCACAGCCATAGCAGCCATAGTCATAGCCACAGCAGCCATAGCCGTAGCAATAGCACGCATAGCGATAGCCACAGCAGGCGCAGCCATAGCCATAGCAGCCGTAGCCATAGCCATAGCAGCCGTAGCCATAGCCATAGCAGCCATAGCCGTAGCCATCGCAGGCGTAGCCATATCCATAGCCATAGCCATAGCCATAGCAGCAATAGCAATAGCCATTGCAGCCATAGCAGCCATAGCTATAACCATAGCAGCCATAGCCATAGTCATAGCACGCATAGCGACTGCCATAGCAGCCGTAGCCATAGCCATAGCAGCCGTAGCCATAGCCGTAGCAGCCATAGTCATAGCCATAGCAGCCATAGCCATAGCCATAGCAGCCATAGCCATAGCCACAGCAGCCATCGCCACGGCTATAGCAGCAATAGCCATATCCATAGGAGCCATAGCCATAGCCATAGCCTTAGCAGCCATAGTAATAGCCATAGCTGCCATAGCCATAGCCATATCAGCCGTAGCCATAGCCATAGCAGCAATAGCAATAGCCATAGCAGCCATAGCAGCCATAGCAGCCATAGCTATATCCATAGCAGCCATAGCCATAGCCACAGCCACAGCAGCCATAAACATAGCCATAGCCACAGTAGCCAATGCCATAGCCATAGCAGTTATAGCCATAGCCGTAGCAGCCATCGGCATAGCAATACCAGCCATAGACATAGCAGCCATAGCCATAGCCATAGCAGCTATTGCCATAGCCATAGCCATAGCCACAGCAGGCAATGCCATAGCCATAGCAGTTATAGCCATAGCCGTAGCAGCCATACGCATAGCTATACCAGCCATAGACGTAGCAGCCATAGCCGTAGGCATTGCAGCCATTGTCATAGCCATAGCCATAGCCACAGCAGCCAATGCCATAGCCTTAGCAGATATAGCCATAGCCGTAACAGTCATAGCAGCCATAGCCATAGCCATAGCACGCATAGCGACAGCCATAGCTGCCGTAGCCATAGCCATAGCAGCCATAGCCATAGCCATATCAGCCATAGCCATAGCCAAAGCACCCATACCCATAGCCATAGCAGATATAGCCATAGCCATATCAGCCATAGCCATAGCTATAGCAGCCATACCCAAAGCAGCCATAGCCATAGCAGCCATAGGCATAGCCATAGTAGTCATAGCCATAGCAATAGCACGCATAGCGACAGCCATAGCAGCCGCAGCCATAGCCATAGCAGCCGTAGCCATAGCAGTAATAGCAATAGCCATAGCAGCCATAGCAGCCATAGCCATAGCCATAGCAGCCATAGTCATAGCCATAGCACGCATAGCGACAGCCATAGCAGCCGTAGCCACAGCCACAGCAGCCATAGCCATAGCCATATCAGCCATAGCCATCGCCAAAGCATCCATAGCCATAGCCATGGCAGCTATAGCCATAGCCATATCAAGCACAGCCATAGCTATAGCAGCCATAGCCAAAACAGCCATAGCCATAGCCATAGCAGCCATAGCCATAGCCATATCAGCCATAGCCATAGCCAAAGCATCCATACCCATAGCCATTGCAGCTATAGCCATAGCCATATCAGCCATAGCCATAGCTATAGCGGCCATATCCAAAGCAGCCATAGCCATAACCATAGCAGCCATAGCCATAGCCATAGCAGCCATAGCCATAGCAATAGCACGCATAGCGATAGCCATAGCAGCAGCAGCCATAGCCATAGCAGCCGTAGCCATAGCTGCCATAGCCATAGCCATAGCAGGAATAGCCATAGCCAGAGCAGCCAATGACATAGCCATAGCAGTTATAGCCATAGCCGTAGCAGCCATAGGCATAGCTATACCAGCCATAGACATAGCAGCCATAGCCATAGCCATAGCAGCCATAGACATAGCCATAGCCATAGTCATAGCAGCCATAGCCATAGTAATAGCACGCATACCGATAGCCATAGCAGCCGCAGCCATAGCCATAGCCATATCAGCCATAGTCATAGCCATATCCATAGCAGCAATAGTCATAGCCATAGCAGCCCTAGCAGCCATAGCCATAGACATAGCAGTCATAGCCATAGCCATAGCAGTACCCATAGCTGCAATAGCTATAGCCATAGCAGCCATAGCAGCCATAGTCATAGCCATAGCAGCCATAGCCATAGCAATAGCACGCATAGCGATAGCCATAGCAGGCGCAGCCATAGCCATAGCAGCCGTAGCCATAGCCATAGCAGCCACAGCCATAGCCATAGCAGCAGTAGCCATAGCCATAGCAGCCATAGCCGTAGCCATCGCAGGCATAGCCATATCCATAGCCATAGCCATAGCCATAGCAGCAATAGCAATAGCCATAGCAGCCATAGCAGCCATAGCTATAGCCATAGCAGCCATAGCCATAGCCATAGCACGCATAGCGACTGCCACAGCAGCCGTAGCCATACCCATAGCAGCCGTAGCCATAGCCGTAGCAGCCATAGTCATAGCCATAGCAGCCATAGCCATAGCCATAGCAGCCATAGCCATAGCCACAGGAGCCATCGCCACGGCCATAGCAGCCATAGCCATATCCATAGAAGCCATAGCCATAGCCATAGCCATAGCAGCCATAGCAGCCATAGCCATTGCCATTGCCATAGCAGCCATAGCCGTAGCCATTGCAGCCATAACAATAGCCATAGCAGCAGTAGCCATAGCCATAGCCGCCATAGCCACAGCCATAGGAGCCATAGCCATAGCCATAGCTATAGCAGCCATAGCCATAGCCACAGCCATAGCAGACATAGCCATAGCCATAGCAGCCGCAGCCATAGCCATAGCCAAAGCAGCCATAGTCATAGCCATAGCACGCATAGCGACAGCCATAGCAGCCGTAGCCATAGCCAAAGCAGCCAAAGCCATAGCCATATCAGCCATAGCCATAGCCAAAGCATCCATAGCCATAGCCATAGCAGCTATAGCCATAGCCATATCAGCCATAGCCATAGCTATAGCAGCCATAGCCAAAGCAGCCATAGCCATAGCCATAGCAGCCATAGCCATAGCCATAGCAGCCATAGGCATAGCCATACGAGCCATAGCCAATGCCATAGCCACAGCAGCCATAGCCATAGCCACAGACATAGCAGCAATAGACATAGCCATAGCAGCCATAGCCATAGCCATAGCAGACATAGTCATAACCATAGCAGGCATAGCCTTATCCATAGGAGCCATAGCCGTAGCCAAAGCATTAGCAGCCATAGCCATAACTATAGCAGTCATTGGCATAGCAGCCATAGGCATAGCCATAGCAGCCATAGCCATAGCCATACGAGCCATAGCCAATGCCATAGCCACAGCAGCCATGGCCATAGCCACAGCCATAGCAGCCATAGACATGGCCATAGCAGCCATAGCCATAGCAACAGCACGCATAGCGATAGCCATAGCAGCCGCAGCCATAGCCATGTCATCCATAGCCATAGCCAAAGCATCCATAGCCATTGCCATAGCATCCATAGCCATAGCCATAGCAGCCATAGCCATAGGCATAGCAGCCATCGCCATAGCCATAGCAGCCATAGCCATAGCAATAGCACGCATAGCGATAGCCATAGCAGCCGCAGCTATACCCATAGCAGCCGTAGCCATGGCTGCCATAGCCATAGCCATAGCAGCCATAGCCATAGCCATAGCAGCCGTAGCCAGTGCCATAGCCATAGCAGCCATAGCTATATCCATAGCAGCCATAGCCATAGCCATAGCCATAGCAGCCATAGACATAGCCATAGCATGCATAGCGACAGCCATAGCAACCGTGGCCATAGCCATAACAGTCACAGTCATAGCAATATCAGCCATAGCCATAGCCATTGCCATAGCAGCAATAGCCAGAGCCATAGCAGACATAGCCATAGCCATTGCAGCCATAGACATAGCCACAGCACGCATAACGACAGCCACAGCAGCCGCAGCCATAGCCAAGGTAGCCATAGCCACAGCCAAAGCAGCAATAGCCATAGCCATAGCCATAGCCATAGCAGCCATAGCCATAGCCATATCAGCCATAGTCATAGCCATATCCATAGCAGCAATAGTCATAGCCATATCCATAGCAGCAATAGTCATAGCCATAGCAGCCATAGCAGCCATAGTCATAGCCACAGCAGCCATAGCCATAGCAATAGCACGCATAGCGATAGCCACAGCAGGCGCAGCCATAGCCATAGCAGCCATAGCTATATCCATAGCAGCCATAGCCATAGTCACAGCCACAGCAGCCATAAACATAGCCATAGCCACAGTAGCCAATGCCATAGCCATAGCAGTTATAGCCATAGCCGTAGCAGCCATAGGCATAGCAATACCAGTCATAGACATAGCAGCCATAGCCATAGCCATAGCAGCTATTGCCATAGCCATAGCCATAGCCACAGCAGGCAATGCCATAGCCATAGCAGTTATAGCCATAGCCGTAGCAGCCACACGCATAGCTACACCAGCCATAGACGTAGCAGCCATAGCCGTAGGCATTGCAGCCATTGTCATAGCCATAGACATAGCCACAGCAGCCAATGCCATAGCCTTAGCAGATATAGCCATAGCCGTAACAGTCATAGCAGCCATAGCCATAGCCATAGCACGCATAGCGACAGCCATAGCTGCCGTAGCCATAGCCATAGCAGCCATAGCCATAGCCATATCAGCCATAGCCATAGCCAAAGCACCCATACCCATAGCCATAGCATCTATAGCCATAGCCATATCAGCCATAGCCATAGCTATAGCAGCCATACCCAAAGCAGCCATAGCCATAGCAGCCATAGGCATAGCCATAGTAGCTATAGCCATAGCAATAGCACGCATAGCGACAGCCATAGCAGCCGCAGCCATAGCCATAGCAGCCGTAGCCATAGCAGTAATAGCAATAGCCATAGCAGCCATAGCAGCCATAGCCATGGCCATAGCAGCCATAGTCATAGCCATAGCACGCATTGCGACAGCCAGAGCAGCCGTAGCCATAGCAATGGCAGCCATAGCCATAGCCATATCAGCCATAGCCATCGCCAAAGCATCCATAGCCATAGCCATGGCAGCTATAGCCATAGCCATATCAAGCACAGCCATAGCTATAGCAGCCATAGACAAAACAGCCATAGTCATAGCCATAGCAGCCAAAGCCATAGCCATATCAGCCATAGCCATAGCCAATGCATCCATACCCATAGCCATTGCAGCTATAGCCATAGCCATATCAGCCATAGCCATAGCTATAGCGGCCATATCCAAAGCAGCCATAGCCATAACCATAGCAGCCATAGCCATAGCCATAGCAGCCATAGCCATAGCAATAGCACGCATTGCGATAGCCATAGCAGCAGCAGCCATAGCCATAGCAGCCGTAGCCATAGCTGCCATAGCCATAGCCATAGCAGGAATAGCCATAGCCAGAGCAGCCAATGACATAGCCATAGCAGTTATAGCCATAGCCGTAGCAGCCATAGGCATAGCTATACCAGCCATAGACATAGCAGCCATAGCCATAGCCATAGCAGCCATAGACATAGCCATAGCCATAGTCATAGCAGCCATAGCCATAGTAATAGCACGCACACCGATAGCCATAGCAGCCGCAGACATAGCCATAGCAGCCATAGCCGCAGCCATTACAGCCATAACGATAGCCATAGCAGCCGTAGCCATAGCCATAGCCGCCATAGCCATAGCCATAGCAGCCATAGCCATAGCCATAGCTATAGCAGCCATGGCCATAGCCACAGCCATAGCAGACATAGCCATAGCCGTAGCAGCCGCAGCCATAGCCATAGCCATTGCAGCCATAGCGACAGCCACAGCAGCCACAGCATCCATAGCCACAGCAGCCATAGTCGTAGCTATAGCAGCTGTAGCCATAGCTAACGCAGACATAGCAATAGCCATAGCAGCCGTAGACATAACCATAGCAGCCATAGCTGTATCCATAGGAGCCATATCCGTAGCCATCGCAGGCATAGCCATAGCCATAGCCATCGCCATAGCAGCAATAGCAATAGCCATAGCAGCCATAGCAGCCATAGCCATAGCCATAGCCATAGCAGCCATAGACATAGCCATAGCATGCATAGCGACAGCCATAGCAACCGTGGCCATAGCCATAACAGCCACAGCCATAGCAATATCAGCCATAGCCATAGCCATAGACATAGCCACAGCAGCCATAGCCATAGCCATATCAGCCATAGTCATAGCCATATCCATAGCAGCAATAGTCATAGCCATAGCAGCCATAGCAGCCATAGTCATAGCCACAGCAGCCATAGCCATAGCAATAGCACGCATAGCGATAGCCACAGCAGGCGCAGCCATAGCCATAGCAGCCGTAGCCATAGCCATAGCAGCCGTAGCCATAGCCATAGCAGCCATAGCCGTAGCCATCGCAGGCGTACTCATATCCATAGCCATAGCCATAGCCATAGCAGCAATAGCAATAGCCATTGCAGCCATAGCAGCCATAGCTATAACCATAGCAGCCATAGCCATAGTCATAGCACGCATAGCGACTGCCATAGCAGCCGTAGCCATAGCCATAGCAGCCGTAGCCATAGCCGTAGCAGCCATAGTCATAGCCATAGCAGCCATAGCCATAGCCATAGCAGACATAGCCATAGCCACAGCAGCCATCGCCACGGCTATAGCAGCAATAGCCATATCCATAGGAGCCATAGCCATAGCCATAGGCTTAGCAGCCATAGTAATAGCCACAGCTGCCATGGCCATAGCCATATCAGCCATAGCCATAGCCATAGCAGCAATAGCAATAGCCACAGCAGCCATAGCAGCCATTGCAGCCATAGCTATATCCATAGCAGCCATAGCCATAGCCACAGCCACAGCAGACATAAACATAGCCATAGCCACAGTAGCCAATGCCATAGCCATAGCAGTTATTGCCATAGCCGTAGCAGCCATAGGCATAGCAATACCAGCCATAGCCATAGCAGCCATAGCCATAGCCATAGCAGCTATTGCCATAGCCATAGCCATAGCCACAGCAGGCAATGCCATAGCCATAGCAGTTATAGCCATAGCCGTAGCAGCCATACGCATAGCTACACCAGCCATAGACGTAGTAGCCATAGCTGTAGGCATTGCAGCCATTGTCATAGCCATAGCCATAGCCACAGCAGCCAATGCCATAGCCTTAGCAGATATAGCCATAGCCGTAACAGTCATAGCAGCCATAGCCATAGCCATAGCACGAATAGCGACAGCCAAAGCACCCATACCCATAGCCATAGCAGCTATAGCCATAGCCATATCAGCCATAGCCATAGCTATAGCAGCCATACCCAAAGCAGCCATAGCTATAGCAGCCATAGGCATAGCCATAGTAGCCATAGCCATAGCAATAGCACGCATAGCGACAGCCATAGCAGCCGCAGCCATAGCCATAGCAGCCGTAGCCATAGCAGTAATAGCAATAGCCATAGCAGCCATAGCAGCCATAGCCATAGCCATAGCAGCCATAGTAATAGCCATAGCAGCCATAGCCATAGCCATAGCAGGCATAGCCATAGCCATAGCAGCCACAGCGATAGCCATGGCAGCCGTAGCCATTGCCATAGCCATAGCAGCCATAGCCATAGCCGTAGCCATAGCCATTGCCATTGCAGCATTATCGATAGCAATAGCAGGCATAGCCATAGCCATAGCGGCCATATCAGCCATAGCCGTAGCCATGGCCATAGCCATACCAGCCATGGCCATAGCCATAGCAGCCATTTCATAGCCATAGCCATAGTAACAGCAGCGATAGCCATAGCCAGAGCAGACATAGCCATAGCCATAGCCACAGCAGCCAATGCCACAGCCATAGCAGTTATAGCCATAGCCGTAGCAGCCATAGTCGTAGCTATAGCAGCTGTAGCCATAGCTAACGCAGACATAGCAATAGCCATAGCAGCCGTAGACATAACCATAGCAGCCATAGCTGTATCCATAGGAGCCATATCCGTAGCCATCGCAGGCATAGCCATAGCCATAGCCATCGCCATAGCAGCAATAGCAATAGCCATAGCAGCCATGGCAGCCATAGCCATAGCCATAGCAGCCATAGCCATAGCCATAGCACGCATAGCGACAGCCATAGCAGCCGTAATCATAGCCATAGCAGATAGACGCAATAGCTACAGCAACCATAGACATAGCCATCGCTGGCATAGCCATAGCCATAGCCATAGTAGCCATAGCCACAGCCATAGGCAATAGCCATAGCCATAGCCATAGCCATAGCAGCCATAGCCATAGCCATATCAGCCATAGTCATAGCCATATCCATAGCAGCCCTAGCAGCCATAGCCATAGCCATAGCAGTCATAGCCATAGCCATAGCAGTACCCATAGCAGCAATAGCAATAGCCATACCAGCCATAGCAGCCATAGTCATAGCCATAGCAGCCATAGCCATAGCAATAGCACGCATAGCGATAGCCATAGCGGGCGCAGCCATAGCCATGGCAGCCGTAGCCATAGCCATAGCAGCCACAGCCATAGCCATAGCAGCCGTATCCATAGCCATAGCAGCCATAGCCGTAGCCATCGCAGGCATAGCCATATCCATAGCCATAGCCATAGCCATAGCAGCCATAGCAGCCATAGCTATAGCCATAGCAGCCATAGCCATAGCCATAGCACGCATAGCGACTGCCACAGCAGCCGTAGCCATAGCAATAGCAGCCGTAGCCATAGCCGTAGCAGCCATAATCATAGCCATAGCAGCCATAGACATAGCCATAGCAGCCATAGCCATAGCCACAGCAGACATCGCCACGGCTATAGCAGCAATAGCCATATCCATAGGAGCCATAGCCATAGCCATAGCCTTAGCAGCCATAGTAATAGCCATAGCAGCCATAGCCATAGCCATACGAGCCATAGCCAATGCCATAGCCACAGCAGCCATAGCCATAGCCACAGCAGCCAATGCCATAGCCATAGCAGTTATAGCCATAGCCGTAGCAGCCATAGGCATAGCAATACCAGGAATAGACATAGCAGCCATAGCCATAGCCATAGCAGCTATTGCCATAGCCATAGCCATAGCCACAGCAGGCAATGCCATAGCCATAGCAGTTATAGCCATAGCCGTAGCAGCCATACGCATAGCTACACCAGCCATAGACGTAGCAGCCATAGCTGTAGGCATTGCAGCCATTGTCATAGCCATAGCCATAGCCACAGCAGCCAATGCCATAGCCTTAGCAGATATAGCCATAGCCGTAACAGTCATAGCAGCCATAGCCATAGCCATAGCACGCATAGCGACAGCCATAGCTGCCGTAGCCATAGCCATAGCAGCCATAGCCATAGCCATATCAGCCATAGCCATAGCCAAAGCACCCATACCCATAGCCATAGCAGCTATAGCCATAGCCATATCAGCCATAGCCATAGCTATAGCAGCCATACCCAAAGCAGCCATAGCTATAGCAGCCATAGGCATAGCCATAGTAGCCATAGCCATAGCAATAGCACGCATAGCGACAGCCATAGCAGCCGCAGCCATAGCCATAGCAGCCGTAGCCATAGCCATAGCACGCATAGCGACAGCCATAGCAGCCGTAGCCATAGCCATAGCAGATAGACGCAATAGCTACAGCAACCATAGACATAGCCATCGCTGGCATAGCCATAGCCATAGCCATAGTAGCCATAGCCACAGCCATAGGCAATAGCCATAGCCATAGCCATAGCCATAGCAGCCATAGCCATAGCCATATCAGCCATAGTCATAGCCATATCCATAGCAGCAATAGTCATAGCCATAGCAGCCCTAGCAGCCATAGCCATAGCCATAGCAGTCATAGCCATAGCCATAGCAGTACCCATAGCAGAAATAGCCATAGCCATAGCAGCCATAGCAGCCATAGTCATAGCCATAGCAGCCATAGCCATAGCAATAGCACGCATAGCGATAGCCATAGCGGGCGCAGCCATAGCCATAGCAGCCGTAGCCATAGCCATAGCAGCCACAGCCATAGCCATAGCAGCCGTATCCATAGCCATAGCAGCCATAGCCGTAGCCATCGCAGGCATAGCCATATCCATAGCCATAGCCATAGCCATAGCAGCAATAGCAATAGCCATAGCAGCCATAGCCATAGCCATAGCAGCCATAGTCATAGCCATAGCACGCATAGCGACAGCCATAGCAGCCGTAGCCATAGCCAAAGCAGCCAAAGCCATAGCCATATCAGCCATAGCCATAGCCAAAGCATCCATAGCCATAGCCATTGCAGCTATAGCCATAGCCATATCAGCCATAGCCATAGCCATAGCTATAGCAGCCATAGCCAAAGCAGCCATAGCCATAGCCATAGCAGCCATAGCCATAGCCATAGCAGCCATAGGCATAGCCATACGAGCCATAGCCAATGCCATAGCCACAGCAGCCATAGCCATAGCCACAGACATAGCAGCAATAGACATAGCCATAGCAGCCATAGCCATAGCCATAGCAGACATAGTCATAACCATAGCAGGCATAGCCTTATCCATAGGAGCCATAGCCGTAGCCAAAGCATTAGCAGCCATAGCCACAACTATAGCAGACATTGGCATAGCAGCCATAGGCATAGCCATAGCAGCCATAGCCATAGCCATACGAGCCATAGCCAATGCCATAGCCACAGCAGCCATAGCCATTGCCACAGCCATAGCAGCCATAGACATGGCCATAGCAGCCATAGCCATAGCAATAGCACGCATAGCGATAGGCATAGCAGCCGCAGCCATAGCCATGTCATCCATAGCCATAGCCAAAGCATCCATAGCCATTGCCATAGCATCCATAGCCATAGCCATAGCAGCCATAGCCATAGGCATAGCAGCCATCGCCATAGCCATAGCAGCCATAGCCAAAGCCATAGCAGCCATAGCCATAGCAATAGCACGCATAGCGATAGCCATAGCAGCCGCAGCTATAGCCATAGCAGCCGTAGCCATAGCTGCCATAGCCATAGCCATAGCAGCCATAGCCATAGCCATAGCAGCCGTAGCCATTGCCATAGCCATAGCAGCCATAGCTATATCCATAGCAGCCATAGCCATAGCCATAGCCATAGCAGCCATAGACATAACCATAGCATGCATAGCGACAGCCATAGCAACCGTGGCCATAGCCATAACAGCCACAGCCATAGCAATATCAGCCATAGCCATAGCCATTGCCATAGCAGCAATAGCCAGAGCCATAGCAGACATAGCCATAGCCATTGCAGCCATAGCCATAGCCACAGCACGCATAACGACAGCCACAGCAGCCGCAGCCATAGCCAAAGTAGCCATAGCCACAGCCATAGCAGCCATAGTCATAGCCACAGCAGCCATACCCATAGCAATAGCACGCATAGCGATAGCCACAGCAGGCGCAGCCATAGCCATAGCAGCCGTAGCCATAGCCATAGCAGCCGTAGCCATAGCCATAGCAGCCATAGCCGTAGCCATCGCAGGCGTAGCCATATCCATAGCCATAGCCATAGCCATAGCAGCAATAGCAATAGCCATTGCAGCCATAGCAGCCATAGCTATAACCATAGCAGCCATAGCCATAGTCATAGCACGCATAGCGACTGCCATAGCAGCCGTAGCCATAGCCATAGCAGCCGTAGCCATAGCCGTAGCAGCCATAGTCATAGCCATAGCAGCCATAGCCATAGCCATAGCAGCCATAGCCATAGCCACAGCAGCCATCGCCACGGCTATAGCAGCAATAGCCATATCCATAGGAGCCATAGCCATAGCCATAGCCTTAGCAGCCATAGTAATAGCCATAGCTGCCATAGCCATAGCCATATCAGCCATAGCCATAGCCATAGCAGCAATAGCAATAGCCATAGCAGCCATAGCAGCCATAGCAGCCATAGCTATATCCATAGCAGCCATAGCCATAGCCACAGCCACAGCAGCCATAAACAGAGCCATAGCCACAGTAGCCAATGCCATAGCCATAGCAGTTATAGCCATAGCCGTAGCAGCCGTAGGCATAGCAATACCAGCCATAGACATAGCAGCCATAGCCATAGCCATAGCAGCTATTGCCATAGCCATAGCCATAGCCACAGCAGCCAATGCCATAGCCTTAGCAGATATAGCCATAGCCGTAACAGTCATAGCAGCCATAGCCATAGCCATAGCACGCATAGCGACAGCCATAGCTGCCGTAGCCATAGCCATATCAGCCATAGCCATAGCTATAGCAGCCATACCCAAAGCAGCCATAGCCATAGCAGCCATAGGCATAGCCATAGTAGCCATAGCCATAGCAATAGCACGCATAGCGACAGCCATAGCAGCCGCAGCCATAGCCATAGCAGCCGTAGCCATAGCAGTAATAGCAATAGCCATAGCAGCCATAGCAGCCATAGCCATAGCCATAGCAGCCATAGTAATAGCCATAGCAGCCATAGCCATAGCCATAGCAGGCATAGCCATAGCCATAGCAGCCACAGCGATAGCCATGGCAGCCGTAGCCATAGCCATAGCACGCATAGCGACTGCCACAGCAGCCGTAGCCATAGCAATAGCAGCCGTAGCCATAGCCGTAGCAGCCATAATCATAGCCATAGCAGCCATAGACATAGCCATAGCAGCCATAGCCATAGCCACAGCAGACATCGCCACGGCTATAGCAGCAATAGCCATATCCATAGGAGCCATAGCCATAGCCATAGCCTTAGCAGCCATAGTAATAGCCATAGCAGCCATAGCCATAGCCATACGAGCCATAGCCAATGCCATAGCCACAGCAGCCATAGCCATAGCCACAGCAGCCAATGCCATAGCCATAGCAGTTATAGCCATAGCCGTAGCAGCCATAGGCATAGCAATACCAGGAATAGACATAGCAGCCATAGCCATAGCCATAGCAGCTATTGCCATAGCCATAGCCATAGCCACAGCAGGCAATGCCATAGCCATAGCAGTTATAGCCATAGCCGTAGCAGCCATACGCATAGCTACACCAGCCATAGACGTAGCAGCCATAGCTGTAGGCATTGCAGCCATTGTCATAGCCATAGCCATAGCCACAGCAGCCAATGCCATAGCCTTAGCAGATATAGCCATAGCCGTAACAGTCATAGCAGCCATAGCCATAGCCATAGCACGCATAGCGACAGCCATAGCTGCCGTAGCCATAGCCATAGCAGCCATAGCCATAGCCATATCAGCCATAGCCATAGCCAAAGCACCCATACCCATAGCCATAGCAGCTATAGCCATAGCCATATCAGCCATAGCCATAGCTATAGCAGCCATACCCAAAGCAGCCATAGCTATAGCAGCCATAGGCATAGCCATAGTAGCCATAGCCATAGCAATAGCACGCATAGCGACAGCCATAGCAGCCGCAGCCATAGCCATAGCAGCCGTAGCCATAGCCATAGCACGCATAGCGACAGCCATAGCAGCCGTAGCCATAGCCATAGCAGATAGACGCAATAGCTACAGCAACCATAGACATAGCCATCGCTGGCATAGCCATAGCCATAGCCATAGTAGCCATAGCCACAGCCATAGGCAATAGCCATAGCCATAGCCATAGCCATAGCAGCCATAGCCATAGCCATATCAGCCATAGTCATAGCCATATCCATAGCAGCAATAGTCATAGCCATAGCAGCCCTAGCAGCCATAGCCATAGCCATAGCAGTCATAGCCATAGCCATAGCAGTACCCATAGCAGAAATAGCCATAGCCATAGCAGCCATAGCAGCCATAGTCATAGCCATAGCAGCCATAGCCATAGCAATAGCACGCATAGCGATAGCCATAGCGGGCGCAGCCATAGCCATAGCAGCCGTAGCCATAGCCATAGCAGCCACAGCCATAGCCATAGCAGCCGTATCCATAGCCATAGCAGCCATAGCCGTAGCCATCGCAGGCATAGCCATATCCATAGCCATAGCCATAGCCATAGCAGCAATAGCAATAGCCATAGCAGCCATAGCCATAGCCATAGCAGCCATAGTCATAGCCATAGCACGCATAGCGACAGCCATAGCAGCCGTAGCCATAGCCAAAGCAGCCAAAGCCATAGCCATATCAGCCATAGCCATAGCCAAAGCATCCATAGCCATAGCCATTGCAGCTATAGCCATAGCCATATCAGCCATAGCCATAGCCATAGCTATAGCAGCCATAGCCAAAGCAGCCATAGCCATAGCCATAGCAGCCATAGCCATAGCCATAGCAGCCATAGGCATAGCCATACGAGCCATAGCCAATGCCATAGCCACAGCAGCCATAGCCATAGCCACAGACATAGCAGCAATAGACATAGCCATAGCAGCCATAGCCATAGCCATAGCAGACATAGTCATAACCATAGCAGGCATAGCCTTATCCATAGGAGCCATAGCCGTAGCCAAAGCATTAGCAGCCATAGCCACAACTATAGCAGACATTGGCATAGCAGCCATAGGCATAGCCATAGCAGCCATAGCCATAGCCATACGAGCCATAGCCAATGCCATAGCCACAGCAGCCATAGCCATTGCCACAGCCATAGCAGCCATAGACATGGCCATAGCAGCCATAGCCATAGCAATAGCACGCATAGCGATAGGCATAGCAGCCGCAGCCATAGCCATGTCATCCATAGCCATAGCCAAAGCATCCATAGCCATTGCCATAGCATCCATAGCCATAGCCATAGCAGCCATAGCCATAGGCATAGCAGCCATCGCCATAGCCATAGCAGCCATAGCCAAAGCCATAGCAGCCATAGCCATAGCAATAGCACGCATAGCGATAGCCATAGCAGCCGTAGCCATAGCCATAGCAGCCGTAGCCATAGCCATAGCAGCCATAGCCGTAGCCATCGCAGGCGTAGCCATATCCATAGCCATAGCCATAGCCATAGCAGCAATAGCAATAGCCATTGCAGCCATAGCAGCCATAGCTATAACCATAGCAGCCATAGCCATAGTCATAGCACGCATAGCGACTGCCATAGCAGCCGTAGCCATAGCCATAGCAGCCGTAGCCATAGCCGTAGCAGCCATAGTCATAGCCATAGCAGCCATAGCCATAGCCATAGCAGCCATAGCCATAGCCACAGCAGCCATCGCCACGGCTATAGCAGCAATAGCCATATCCATAGGAGCCATAGCCATAGCCATAGCCTTAGCAGCCATAGTAATAGCCATAGCTGCCATAGCCATAGCCATATCCGCCATAGCCATAGCCATAGCAGCAATAGCAATAGCCATAGCAGCCATAGCAGCCATAGCAGCCATAGCTATATCCATAGCAGCCATAGCCATAGCCACAGCCACAGCAGCCATAAACAGAGCCATAGCCACAGTAGCCAATGCCATAGCCATAGCAGTTATAGCCATAGCCGTAGCAGCCGTAGGCATAGCAATACCAGCCATAGACATAGCAGCCATAGCCATAGCCATAGCAGCTATTGCCATAGCCATAGCCATAGCCACAGCAGCCAATGCCATAGCCTTAGCAGATATAGCCATAGCCGTAACAGTCATAGCAGCCATAGCCATAGCCATAGCACGCATAGCGACAGCCATAGCTGCCGTAGCCATAGCCATATCAGCCATAGCCATAGCTATAGCAGCCATACCCAAAGCAGCCATAGCCATAGCAGCCATAGGCATAGCCATAGTAGCCATAGCCATAGCAATAGCACGCATAGCGACAGCCATAGCAGCCGCAGCCATAGCCATAGCAGCCGTAGCCATAGCAGTAATAGCAATAGCCATAGCAGCCATAGCAGCCATAGCCATAGCCATAGCAGCCATAGTAATAGCCATAGCAGCCATAGCCATAGCCATAGCAGGCATAGCCATAGCCATAGCAGCCACAGCGATAGCCATGGCAGCCGTAGCCATTGCCATAGCCATAGCAGCCATAGCCATAGCCGTAGCCATAGCCATTGCCATTGCAGCATTATCGATAGCAATAGCAGGCATAGCCATAGCCATAGCGGCCATATCAGCCATAGCCGTAGCCATGGCCATAGCCATACCAGCCATGGCCATAGCCATAGCAGCCATTTCATAGCCATAGCCATAGTAACAGCAGCGATAGCCATAGCCAGAGCAGACATAGCCATAGCCATAGCCACAGCAGCCAATGCCACAGCCATAGCAGTTATAGCCATAGCCGTAGCAGCCATAGTCGTAGCTATAGCAGCTGTAGCCATAGCTAACGCAGACATAGCAATAGCCATAGCAGCCGTAGACATAACCATAGCAGCCATAGCTGTATCCATAGGAGCCATATCCGTAGCCATCGCAGGCATAGCCATAGCCATAGCCATCGCCATAGCAGCAATAGCAATAGCCATAGCAGCCATGGCAGCCATAGCCATAGCCATAGCAGCCATAGCCATAGCCATAGCACGCATAGCGACAGCCATAGCAGCCGTAACCATAGCCATAGCAGATAGACGCAATAGCTACAGCAACCATAGACATAGCCATCGCTGGCATAGCCATAGCCATAGCCATAGTAGCCATAGCCACAGCCATAGGCAATAGCCATAGCCATAGCCATAGCCATAGCAGCCATAGCCATAGCCATATCAGCCATAGTCATAGCCATATCCATAGCAGCAATAGTCATAGCCATAGCAGCCCTAGCAGCCATAGCCATAGCCATAGCAGTCATAGCCATAGCCATAGCAGTACCCATAGCAGCAATAGCAATAGCCATACCAGCCATAGCAGCCATAGTCATAGCCATAGCAGCCATAGCCATAGCAATAGCACGCATAGCGATAGCCATAGCGGGCGCAGCCATAGCCATGGCAGCCGTAGCCATAGCCATAGCAGCCACAGCCATAGCCATAGCAGCCGTATCCATAGCCATAGCAGCCATAGCCGTAGCCATCGCAGGCATAGCCATATCCATAGCCATAGCCATAGCCATAGCAGCCATAGCAGCCATAGCTATAGCCATAGCAGCCATAGCCATAGCCATAGCACGCATAGCGACTGCCACAGCAGCCGTAGCCATAGCAATAGCAGCCGTAGCCACAGCCGTAGCAGCCATAATCATAGCCATAGCAGCCATAGACATAGCCATAGCAGCCATAGCCATAGCCACAGCAGACATCGCCACGGCTATAGCAGCAATAGCCATATCCATAGGAGCCATAGCCATAGCCATAGCCTTAGCAGCCATAGTAATAGCCATAGCAGCCATAGCCATAGCCATACGAGCCATAGCCAATGCCATAGCCACAGCAGCCATAGCCATAGCCACAGCAGCCAATGCCATAGCCATAGCAGTTATAGCCATAGCCGTAGCAGCCATAGGCATAGCAATACCAGGAATAGACATAGCAGCCATAGCCATAGCCATAGCAGCTATTGCCATAGCCATAGCCATAGCCACAGCAGGCAATGCCATAGCCATAGCAGTTATAGCCATAGCCGTAGCAGCCATACGCATAGCTACACCAGCCATAGACGTAGCAGCCATAGCTGTAGGCATTGCAGCCATTGTCATAGCCATAGCCATAGCCACAGCAGCCAATGCCATAGCCTTAGCAGATATAGCCATAGCCGTAACAGTCATAGCAGCCATAGCCATAGCCATAGCACGCATAGCGACAGCCATAGCTGCCGTAGCCATAGCCATAGCAGCCATAGCCATAGCCATATCAGCCATAGCCATAGCCAAAGCACCCATACCCATAGCCATAGCAGCTATAGCCATAGCCATATCAGCCATAGCCATAGCTATAGCAGCCATACCCAAAGCAGCCATAGCTATAGCAGCCATAGGCATAGCCATAGTAGCCATAGCCATAGCAATAGCACGCATAGCGACAGCCATAGCAGCCGCAGCCATAGCCATAGCAGCCGTAGCCATAGCCATAGCACGCATAGCGACAGCCATAGCAGCCGTAGCCATAGCCATAGCAGATAGACGCAATAGCTACAGCAACCATAGACATAGCCATCGCTGGCATAGCCATAGCCATAGCCATAGTAGCCATAGCCACAGCCATAGGCAATAGCCATAGCCATAGCCATAGCCATAGCAGCCATAGCCATAGCCATATCAGCCATAGTCATAGCCATATCCATAGCAGCAATAGTCATAGCCATAGCAGCCCTAGCAGCCATAGCCATAGCCATAGCAGTCATAGCCATAGCCATAGCAGTACCCATAGCAGAAATAGCCATAGCCATAGCAGCCATAGCAGCCATAGTCATAGCCATAGCAGCCATAGCCATAGCAATAGCACGCATAGCGATAGCCATAGCGGGCGCAGCCATAGCCATAGCAGCCGTAGCCATAGCCATAGCAGCCACAGCCATAGCCATAGCAGCCGTATCCATAGCCATAGCAGCCATAGCCGTAGCCATCGCAGGCATAGCCATATCCATAGCCATAGCCATAGCCATAGCAGCAATAGCAATAGCCATAGCAGCCATAGCCATAGCCATAGCAGCCATAGTCATAGCCATAGCACGCATAGCGACAGCCATAGCAGCCGTAGCCATAGCCAAAGCAGCCAAAGCCATAGCCATATCAGCCATAGCCATAGCCAAAGCATCCATAGCCATAGCCATTGCAGCTATAGCCATAGCCATATCAGCCATAGCCATAGCCATAGCTATAGCAGCCATAGCCAAAGCAGCCATAGCCATAGCCATAGCAGCCATAGCCATAGCCATAGCAGCCATAGGCATAGCCATACGAGCCATAGCCAATGCCATAGCCACAGCAGCCATAGCCATAGCCACAGACATAGCAGCAATAGACATAGCCATAGCAGCCATAGCCATAGCCATAGCAGACATAGTCATAACCATAGCAGGCATAGCCTTATCCATAGGAGCCATAGCCGTAGCCAAAGCATTAGCAGCCATAGCCACAACTATAGCAGACATTGGCATAGCAGCCATAGGCATAGCCATAGCAGCCATAGCCATAGCCATACGAGCCATAGCCAATGCCATAGCCACAGCAGCCATAGCCATTGCCACAGCCATAGCAGCCATAGACATGGCCATAGCAGCCATAGCCATAGCAATAGCACGCATAGCGATAGGCATAGCAGCCGCAGCCATAGCCATGTCATCCATAGCCATAGCCAAAGCATCCATAGCCATTGCCATAGCATCCATAGCCATAGCCATAGCAGCCATAGCCATAGGCATAGCAGCCATCGCCATAGCCATAGCAGCCATAGCCATAGCCATAGCAGCCATAGCCATAGCAATAGCACGCATAGCGATAGCCATAGCAGCCGCAGCTATAGCCATAGCAGCCGTAGCCATAGCTGCCATAGCCATAGCCATAGCAGCCATAGCCATAGCCATAGCAGCCGTAGCCATTGCCATAGCCATAGCAGCCATAGCTATATCCATAGCAGCCATAGCCATAGCCATAGCCATAGCAGCCATAGACATAACCATAGCATGCATAGCGACAGCCATAGCAACCGTGGCCATAGCCATAACAGCCACAGCCATAGCAATATCAGCCATAGCCATAGCCATTGCCATAGCAGCAATAGCCAGAGCCATAGCAGACATAGCCATAGCCATTGCAGCCATAGCCATAGCCACAGCACGCATAACGACAGCCACAGCAGCCGCAGCCATAGCCAAAGTAGCCATAGCCACAGCCATAGCAGCCATAGTCATAGCCACAGCAGCCATAGCCATAGCAATAGCACGCATAGCGATAGCCACAGCAGGCGCAGCCATAGCCATAGCAGCCGTAGCCATAGCCATAGCAGCCGTAGCCATAGCCATAGCAGCCATAGCCGTAGCCATCGCAGGCGTAGCCATATCCATAGCCATAGCCATAGCCATAGCAGCAATAGCAATAGCCATTGCAGCCATAGCAGCCATAGCTATAACCATAGCAGCCATAGCCATAGTCATAGCACGCATAGCGACTGCCATAGCAGCCGTAGCCATAGCCATAGCAGCCGTAGCCATAGCCGTAGCAGCCATAGTCATAGCCATAGCAGCCATAGCCATAGCCATAGCAGCCATAGCCATAGCCACAGCAGCCATCGCCACGGCTATAGCAGCAATAGCCATATCCATAGGAGCCATAGCCATAGCCATAGCCTTAGCAGCCATAGTAATAGCCATAGCTGCCATAGCCATAGCCATATCAGCCATAGCCATAGCCATAGCAGCAATAGCAATAGCCATAGCAGCCATAGCAGCCATAGCAGCCATAGCTATATCCATAGCAGCCATAGCCATAGCCACAGCCACAGCAGCCATAAACATAGCCATAGCCACAGTAGCCAATGCCATAGCCATAGCAGTTATAGCCATAGCCGTAGCAGCCGTAGGCATAGCAATACCAGCCATAGACATAGCAGCCATAGCCATAGCCATAGCAGCTATTGCCATAGCCATAGCCATAGCCACAGCAGCCAATGCCATAGCCTTAGCAGATATAGCCATAGCCGTAACAGTCATAGCAGCCATAGCCATAGCCATAGCACGCATAGCGACAGCCATAGCTGCCGTAGCCATAGCCATATCAGCCATAGCCATAGCTATAGCAGCCATACCCAAAGCAGCCATAGCCATAGCAGCCATAGGCATAGCCATAGTAGCCATAGCCATAGCAATAGCACGCATAGCGACAGCCATAGCAGCCGCAGCCATAGCCATAGCAGCCGTAGCCATAGCAGTAATAGCAATAGCCATAGCAGCCATAGCAGCCATAGCCATAGCCATAGCAGCCATAGTCATAGCCATAGCACGCATAGCGACAGCCATAGCAGCCGTAGCCATAGCCACAGCAGCCATAGCCATAGCCATATCAGCCATAGCCATCGCCAAAGCATCCATAGCCATAGCCATGGCAGCTATAGCCATAGCCATATCAAGCACAGCCATAGCTATAGCAGCCATAGTCAAAACAGCCATAGCCATAGCCGTAGCAGCCATAGCCATAGCCATATCAGCCATAGCCATAGCCAAAGCATCCATACCCACAGCCATTGCAGCTATAGCCATAGCCATATCAGCCATAGCCATAGCTATAGCGGCCATATCCAAAGCAGCCATAGCCATAACCATAGCAGCCATAGCCATAGCCATAGCAGCCATAGCCATAGCAATAGCACGCATAGCGATAGCCATAGCAGCAGCAGCCATAGCCATAGCAGCCGTAGCCATAGCTGCCATAGCCATAGCCATAGCAGGAATAGCCATAGCCAGAGCAGCCAATGACATAGCCATAGCAGTTATAGCCATAGCCGTAGCAGCCATAGGCATAGCTATACCAGCCATAGACATAGCAGCCATAGCCATAGCCATAGCAGCCATAGACATAGCCATAGCCATAGTCATAGCAGCCATAGCCATAGTAATAGCACGCATACCGATAGCCATAGCAGCCGCAGCCATAGCCATAGCAGCCATAACCGCAGCCATTGCAGCCATAACGATAGCCATAGCAGCCGTAGCCATAGCCATAGCCGCCATATCCATAGCCATAGCAGCCATAGCCATAGCCATAGCTATAGCAGCCATGGCCATAGCCACAGCCATAGCAGACATAGCCATAGCCGTAGCAGCCGCAGCCATAGCCATAGCCATTGCAGCCATATCGACAGCCACAGCAGCCACAGCAGCCATAGTCGTAGCTATAGCAGCTGTAGCCATAGCTAACGCAGACATAGCAATAGCCATAGCAGCCGTAGCCATAGCCATAGCAGTCATAGCCATAGCCATAGCAGTACCCATAGCAGCAATAGCCATAGCCATAGCAGCCATAGCAGCAATAGTCATAGCCATAGCAGCCATAGCCATAGCAATAGCACGCATAGCGACAGCCATAGCGGGCGCAGCCATAGCCATAGCAGCCGTAGCCATAGCCATAGCAGCCACAGCCATAGCCATAGCAGCCGTAGCCATAGCCATAGCAGCCATAGCCGTAGCCATCGCAGGCATAGCCATATCCATAGCCATAGCCATAGCCATAGCAGCAATAGCAATAGCCATAGCAGCCATAGCAGCCATAGCTATAGCCATAGCAGCCATAGCCATAGCCATAGCACGCATAGCGACTGCCACAGCAGCCGTAGCCATAGCAATAGCAGCCGTAGCCATAGCCGTAGCAGCCATAATCATAGCCATAGCAGCCATAGCCATAGCCATAGCAGCCATAGCCATACCCACAGCAGCCATCGCCACGGCCATAGCAGCCATAGCCATATCAATAGGAGCCATAGCCTTAGCCATAGCCTTAGCAGCCATAGTAATAGCCATAGCAGCCATAGCCATAGCCATACGAGCCATAGCCAATGCCATAGCCACAGCAGCCATAGCCATAGCCACAGCCATAGCAGCTATAGCCATAGCCATATCAGCCATAGCCATAGCTATAGCAGACATACCCAAAGCAGCCATAGCCATAGCAGCCATAGGCATAGCCATAGTAGCCATAGCCATAGCAATAGCACGCATAGCGCCAGCCATAGCAGCCGCAGCCATAGCCATAGCAGCCGTAGCCATAGCAGTAATAGCAATAGCCATAGCAGCCATAGCAGCCATAGCCATAGCCATAGCAGCCATAGTAATAGCCATAGCAGCCATAGCCATAGCCATAGCAGGCATAGCCATAGCCATAGCAGCCACAGCGATAGCCATGGCAGCCGTAGCCATTGCCATAGCCATAGCAGCCATAGCCATAGCCGTAGCCATAGCCATTGCCATTGCAGCATTAGCGATAGCAATAGCAGGCATAGCCATAGCCATAGCGGCCATATCAGCCGTAGCCGTAGCCATGGCCATAGCCATACCAGCCATGGCCATAGCCATAGCAGCCATTTCATAGCTATAGACATAGTAACAGCAGCGATAGCAAATAGCCAGAGCAGACATAGCCATAGCCATAGCCACAGCAGCCAATGCCACAGCCATAGCAGTTATAGCCATAGCCGTAGCAGCCATAGGCATAGCTATACCAGCCATAGACATAGCAGCCGTTGCCATGGACATTGCAGCCATAGCCATAGCCATAGCAGCCGTAGCCATAGCCATAGCCATAGCAGCCATAGCCATAGCAGCCAGAGCCGTAGCCATAGCAGCCAGAGCCATAGCCATAGCCATAGCAGCCAGAGCCGTAGCCATAGCAGCCAGAGCCATAGCCATAGCAGCTATAGCCATACCCAAAGCAGCAATAGCCATAGCCATAGCAGCCATAGGCATAGCTATAGGAGCCATAGCCATAGCAATAGCACGCATAGCGATAGCCATAGCAGCCTAGCCATAGCCATAGCAGCCACAGCCATAGCCATAGCAGCCATGGCCATAGCCATATCAGCCATAGCCATCACCAAAGCATCCATAGCCATAGCCATGGCAGCTATAGCCATAGCCATATCAAGCACAGCCATAGCTATAGCAGCCATAGCCAAAACAGCCATAGCCATAGCCATAGCAGCCATAGCCATAGCCATATCAGCCATAGCCACAGCCAAAGCATCCATACCCATAGCCATTGCAGCTATAGCCATAGCCATATCAGCCATAGCCATAGCTATAGCGGCCATATCCAAAGCAGCCATAGCCATAACCATAGCAGCCATAGCCATAGCCATAGCAGCCATAGCCATAGCAATAGCACGCATAGCGATAGCCATAGCAGCAGCAGCGATAGCCATAGCAGCCGTAGCCATAGCTGCCATAGCCATAGCCATAGCAGGAATAGCCATAGCCACAGCAGCCAAAGACATAGCCATAGCAGTTATAGCCACAGCCGTAGCAGCCATAGGCATAGCTATACCAGCCATAGACATAGCAGCCATAGCCATAGCCATAGCAGCCATAGACATAGCCGTAGCCATAGTCATAGCAGCCATAGCCATAGTAATAGCACGCATACCGATAGCCACAGCAGCCGCAGCCATAGCCATAGCAGCCATAGCCGTAGCCATTGCAGCCATAACGATAGCCATAGCAGCCGTAGCCATAGCCATAGCCGCCATAGCCGTAGCCATAGCAGCCATAGCCATAGCCATAGCTATAGCAGCCATGGCCATAGCCACAGCCATAGCAGACATAGCCATAGCCGTAGCAGCCGCAGCCATAGCCATAGCCATTGCAGCCATAGCGACAGCCACAGCAGCCACAGCATCCATAGCCACAGCAGCCATAGTCGTAGCTATAGCAGCTGTAGCCATAGCCAACGCAGACATAGCAATAGCCATAGCAGCCGTAGACATAACCATAGCAGCCATAGCTGTATCCATAGGAGCCATATCCGTAGCCATCGCAGGCATAGCCATAGCCATAGCCATCGCCATAGCAGCAATAGCAATAGCCATAGCAGCCATGGCAGCCATAGCCATAGCCATTGCAGCCATAGCCATAGCCATAGCACGCATAGCGACAGCCATAGCGGGCGCAGCCATAGCCATAGCAGCCGTAGCCATAGGCATAGCAACCATAGCAGCCATAGCCATAGCCATAGCAGTCATAGCCATAGCCATAGCAGTACCCATAGCAGCAATAGCCATAGCCATAGCAGCCATAGCAGCCATAGTCATAGCCATAGCAGCCATAGCCATAGCAATAGCACGCATAGCGATAGCCATAGCGGGCGCAGCCATAGCCATAGCAGCCGTAGCCATAGCCATAGCAGCCACAGCCATAGCCATAGCAGCCGTAGCCATAGCCATAGCAGCCATAGCCGTAGCCATCGCAGGCATAGCCATATCCATAGCCATAGCCATAGCCATAGCAGCAATAGCAATAGCCATAGCAGCCATAGCAGCCATAGCTATAGCCATAGCAGCCATAGCCATAGACATAGCACGCATAGCGACTGCCACAGCAGCCGTAGCCATAGCCATAGCTGCCGTAGCCATAGCCGTAGCAGCCATAGTCATAGCCATAGCAGCCATAGCCATAGCCATAGCAGCCGTAGCCATAGCCACAGCAGCCATCGCCACGGCCATAGCAGCCATAGCCATATCCATAGGAGCCATAGCCTTAGCCATAGCCTTAGCAGCCATAGTAATAGCAATAGCAGCCATAGCCATAGCCATAGCAGACATAGCCATAGCCATAGCAGCCACAGCGATAGCCATGGCAGCCGTAGCCATTGCCATAGCCATAACAGCCACAGCCATAGCCATATCAGCCATAGCCATAGCCATTGCCATAGCAGCAATAGCCAGAGCCATAGCTAGCATAGCCATAGCCATTGCAGCCATTGCCATAGCCACAGCACGCATAACGACAGTCACAGCATCCATAGCCACAGCAGCCATAGTTGTAGCTATAGCAGCTGTAGCCATAGCTAACGCAGACATAGCCATAGCCATAGCAGCCGTAGACATAACCATAGCAGCCATAGTTGTATCGATAGGAGCCATATCCGTAGCCATCGCAGGCATAGCCATAGCCATAGCCATAGAAGTCATAGCCATAGACATAGCAGCCATAGCCATAGCCGTAGCAGCCATAGCCATAGCCATAGCACGCATAGCGATTGCCATAGCAGCCATACCCATAGCCGTAGCAGACATAGCCATAGCCATAGCAGCCATAGTCATAGCCATAGTAGACATAGCCATAGCCATAGCAGCCATAGCATCAGCCACAGCAGCCATAGGCATAGCCACAGCCATAGCGGCGGTAGCCATAGCCATAGCAGCCATAGACATAGCAGCCATAGCCATAGCCATAGAAGCCATTGTCATAGCCATAGCCATAGCCACAGCAGCCATAGCCATAGCCATAGCAGCCATTTCATAGCCATAGCCATAGTAACAGCAGCGATAGCCATAGCCAGAGCAGACATAGCCATAGCCATAGCCACAGCAGCCAATGCCACAGCCATAGCAGTTATAGCGATAGCCGTAGCAGCCATAGGCATAGCTATACCAGCCATAGACATAGCAGCCATTGCCATGGACATTGCAGCCATAGCCATAGCCATAGCAGCCGTAGCCATAGCCATAGCCATAGCAGCCATAGCCATATCCATAGGAGCCATAGACATAGCCATAGCTATAGCAGCCATAGCCATAGCCACAGCCATAGCAGACATAGCCATAGCCATAGCAGCCATAGCCATAGCCATAGCACGCATAGCGATAGCCATAGCAGCCGTGGCCATAGCCATAGCAGCGATAGGCATAGCCATATCAGCCATAGCCGTAGCCATAGCCGTAGCCATAGCATCCATAGCCATAGCCACAGCAGCGGTAGCCATAGCCATAGCCTTAGCAGCCATAGCCACAGCCATAGCAGGCATAACCATAGCAGCCAGAGCCGTAGCTATAGCAGCTGTAGCCATAGCCAAAGCAGCCATAGCCATATCCATAGCAGCCATAGCCATGGCCATAGCAGCCATAGCCATATCCATAGGAGCCATAGCCACAGCCATAGCCATAGCAGCTATAGCAGCCATAGCCATAGCAGCCATAGCCATTGCCATAGCCATAGCAGCCATGGCCATAGCCATAGCCAGAGCTGCCGTAGCCATAGCCATAGCCGCCATAGCCATAGCCACAGCAGCCATAGCCATAGGCATAGCTATAGCAGCCATAGCCATAGCCACAGCCATAGCAGACATAGCCATAGCCATAGCAGCCGCAGCCGTAGCCATAGCCATAGCCATAGCCATAGCCATAGCCATAGCCATAGTAGCCATAGCCACAGCCATAGCAGTCATAGCAATAGCCATAACCATAGTAGCCATAGCCATAGCCATAGCCATAGTAGCCACAGCCAAAGCTATTGCAGCCATAGCCATAGCCATAGCAGCCGTAGCCATAGCCATAGCCGTCATAGCGATAGCCATTGCAGCCGTAGCCATAGCCATAGCAGCCATAGCCATAGCCCTAGCAGCCATGGCCACAGCCATAGCCAGAGCAGCCATAGCCATAGCCATAGCAGCCATAGCCATAGCCATAGCAGCTATAGCCATACCCAAAGCAGCCATAGCCATAGCCATAGCAGCCATAGCAGCCATAGCCATAGCCATAGCAGCCATAGCCATAGCCATAGCACGCATAGCGATAGCCATAGCAGCCATATCAGCCATAGCCGTAGCCATGGCCATAGCCATACCAGCCATGGCCATAGCCATAGCAACAATAGCCACAGCCATAGTAGCCACAGCCAAAGCTATAGCAGCGATATTCATAGCCATAGCAGCCATAGCAGACATAGCCATAGCCATAGCCATAGCAGCCATAGCCATAGCCATAGTCATAGCAGTCATAGCTATAGCCATAGCAGCCATAGCCATAGCCATAGAAGCCATAGTCATAGCCATAGCCATAGCCATAGCCTTAGCAGCGATAGACATAGCCATATCAGCCATAGCCGTAGCCATAGCCGTAGCCATAGCATCCATAGCCATAGCCACAGCAGCGGTAGCCATAGCCATAGTCTTAGCAGCCATAGCCATAGCCGTAGTAGCTATAGCAATAACCATAGCAGACATAGCCATAGCTGTAGCACGCATAGCGATAGCCATAGCAGCCATAACCATAGCCAGAGCAGCCATAGCCATAGCCATGGCAGCAATAGCCATATTCATAGCAGCCATAACCATAGCCATAGCAGACATAGCCATAGCCATAGCAGCCATAGTCATAGCCATAGTAGACATAGCCATAGCCATAGCAGCCATAGCATCAGCCACAGCAGCCATAGGCATAGCCACAGCCATAGCAGCGATAGCCATAGCCATAGCAGCCATAGGCATAGCCATACGAGCCATAGCCAATGCCATAGCCACAGCAGCCATATCCATAGCCACAGACATAGCAGCAATAGACATAGCCATAGCAGCCATAGCCATAGCCATAGCAGACATAGTCATAACCATAGGAGCCATAGCCGTAGCCAAAGCATTAGCAGCCATAGCCATAACTATAACAGCCATTGCCATAGCAGCCATAGGCATAGCCATAGCAGCCATAGCCATAGCCATACGAGCCATAGCCAATGCCATAGCCACAGCAGCCATAGCCATAGCCACAGCCATAGCAGCCATAGACATAGCCATAGCAGCCATAGCCATAGCAATAGCACGCATAGCGATAGCCATAGCAGCAGCAGCCATAGCCATGTCATCCATAGCCATAGCCAATGCATCCATAGCCATTGCCATAGCATCCATAGCCATAGCCATAGCAGTCATAGCCATAGGCATAGCAGCCATCGCCATAGCCATAGCAGCCATAGCCATAGCCATAGCAGCCATAGCCATAGCAATAGCACGCATAGCGATAGCCATAGCAGCAGCAGCCATAGCCATGTCATCCATAGCCATAGCCAAAGCATCCATAGCCATTGCCATAGCATCCATAGCCATAGCAATAGCACGCATAGCGATAGCCATAGCAGGCGCAGCCATAGCCATAGCAGCCGTAGCCATAGCCATAGCAGCCGTAGCCATAGCCATAGCAGCCATAGCCGTAGCCACCGCAGGCATAGCCATATCCATAGCCATAGCCATAGCCATAGCAGCAATAGCAATAGCCATAGCAGCCATAGCAGCCATAGCTATAACCATAGCAGCCATAACCATAGCCATAGCAGACATAGCCATAGCCATAGCAGCCATAGTCATAGCCATAGTAGACATAGCCATAGCCATAGCAGCCATAGCATCAGCCACAGCAGCCATAGGCATAGCCACAGCCATAGCAGCGATAGCCATAGCCATAGCAGCCATAGGCATAGCCATACGAGCCATAGCCAATGCCATAGCCACAGCAGCCATATCCATAGCCACAGACATAGCAGCAATAGACATAGCTATAGCAGCCATAGCCATTGCCATAGCAGACATAGTCATAACCATAGCAGGCATAGCCTTATCCATAGGAGCCATAGCCGTAGCCAAAGCATTAGCAGCCATAGCCATAACGATAGCAGCCATTGCCATAGCAGCCATAGGCATAGCCATAGCAGCCATAGCCATAGCCATACGAGCCATAGCCAATGCCATAGCCACAGCAGCCATAGCCATAGCCACAGCCATAGCAGCCATAGACATAGCCATAGCAGCCATAGCCATAGCAATAGCACGCATAGCGATAGCCATAGCAGCAGCAGCCATAGCCATGTCATCCATAGCCATAGCCAAAGCATCCATAGCCATTGCCATAGCATCCATAGCCATAGCCATAGCAGCCATAGCCATAGGCATAGCAGCCATCGCCATAGCCATAGCAGCCATAGCCATAGCCATAGCAGCCATAGCCATAGCAATAGCACGCATAGCGATAGCCATAGCAGCAGCAGCCATAGCCATGTCATCCATAGCCATAGCCAAAGCATCCATAGCCATTGCCATAGCAGCCATAGCCATAGCCATAGCACATATAGCGTCTGCCATAGCAGCCGTAGCCATAGCCATAGCAGCCGTAGCCATAGCCGTAGCAGCCATAGCCATAGCCATAGCTATAGCAGCCACAGCCATAGCCACAGCCATACCAGACATAGCCATAGCCATAGCAACCATAGTCATAGCCATAGCAGCCATAGCAACTATAGCCATAGCCATAGTCATAGCAACTATAGCCACAGCCATAGTAGCCATAGCCTAAGCTATAGCAGCGATATTCATAGCCATAGCAGCCATAGCAGACATAGCCATAGCCATAGCCATAGCAGCCATAGCCATAGCCATAGTCATGGCAGCCTTAGCCATAGCCATAGCAGCCATAGCCATAGCCATAGAAGCCATAGCCATAGCCATAGCCATAGGCTTAGCAGCAATAGCCAAAACCATAGCAGCCATAGCAGCCATAGCCGTAGCCATAGCAGCCATAGCCATAGCCATAGCAGCCATTTCATAGCCATAGCCATAGTAACAGCAGCGATAGCCATAGCCAGAGCAGACATAGCCATAGCCATAGCCACAGCAGCCAATGCCACAGCCATAGCAGTTATAGCCATAGCCGTAGCAGCCATAGGCATAGCTATACCAGTCATAGACATAGCAGCCATTGCCATGGACATTGCAGCCATAGCCATAGCCATAGCAGCCGCAGCCATAGCCATAGCCATAGCAGCCATAGCCATAGCAGCCAGAGCCATAGCCATAGCAGCCAGAGCCATAGCCATAGCAGCTATAGCCATACCCAAAGCAGCAATAGCCATAGCCATAGCAGCCATAGGCATAGCTATAGGAGCCATAGCCATAGCAATAGCACGCATAGCGATAGCCATAGCAGCCTAGCCATAGCCATAGCAGCCACAGCCATAGCCATAGCAGCCATGGCCATAGCCATATCAGCCATAGCCATCACCAAAGCATCCATAGCCATAGCCATGGCAGCTATAGCCATAGCCATATCAAGCACAGCCATAGCTATAGCAGCCATAGCCAAAACAGCCATAGCCATAGCCATAGCAGCCATAGCCATAGCCATATCAGCCATAGCCATAGCCAAAGCATCCATACCCATAGCCATTGCAGCTATAGCCATAGCCATATCAGCCATAGCCATAGCTATAGCGGCCATATCCAAAGCAGCCACAGCCATAACCATAGCAGCCATAGCCATAGCCATAGCAGCCATAGCCATAGCAATAGCACGCATAGCGATAGCCATAGCAGCAGCAGCGATAGCCATAGCAGCCGTAGCCATAGCTGCCATAGCCATAGCCATAGCAGGAATAGCCATAGCCACAGCAGCCAAAGACATAGCCATAGCAGTTATAGCCACAGCCGTAGCAGCCATAGGCATAGCTATACCAGCCATAGACATAGCAGCCATAGCCATAGCCATAGCAGCCATAGACATAGCCGTAGCCATAGTCATAGCAGCCATAGCCATAGTAATAGCACGCATACCGATAGCCACAGCAGCCGCAGCCATAGCCATAGCAGCCATAGCCGTAGCCATTGCAGCCATAACGATAGCCATAGCAGCCGTAGCCATAGCCATAGCCGCCATAGCCGTAGCCATAGCAGCCATAGCCATAGCCATAGCTATAGCAGCCATGGCCATAGCCACAGCCATAGCAGACATAGCCATAGCCGTAGCAGCCGCAGCCATAGCCATAGCCATTGCAGCCATAGCGACAGCCACAGCAGCCACAGCATCCATAGCCACAGCAGCCATAGTCGTAGCTATAGCAGCTGTAGACATAGCCAACGCAGACATAGCAATAGCCATAGCAGCCGTAGACATAACCATAGCAGCCATAGCTGTATCCATAGGAGCCATATCCGTAGCCATCGCAGGCATAGCCATAGCCATAGCCATCGCCATAGCAGCAATAGCAATAGCCATAGCAGCCATGGCAGCCATAGCCATAGCCATAGCATCCATAGCCATAGCAATAGCACGCATAGCGATAGCCATAGCGGGCGCAGCCATAGCCATAGCAGCCGTAGCCATAGCCATAGCAGCCGTAGCTATAGCCATAGCAGCCATAGCCGTAGCCATCGCAGGCATAGCCATATCCATAGCCATAGCCATAGCCATAGCAGCAATAGCAATAGCCATAGCAGCCATGGCAGCCATAGCCATAGCCATAGCATCCATAGCCATAGCAATAGCACGCATAGCGATAGCCATAGCGGGCGCAGCCATAGCCATAGCAGCCGTAGCCATAGCCATAGCAGCCGTAGCTATAGCCATAGCAGCAATAGCCATAGCCATAGCAGCCATAGTCATAGCATTAGCAGCCATAGCCATAGCTATAGCAGCCATAGCCACAGCAGCCATAGCCACAGCCATAGCAGGCATAGCCATAGCAGCCAGAGCCGTAGCTATAGCAGCTGTAGCCATAGCCAAAGCAGCCATAGCCGTAGCCATAGCAGCCATAGCCATAGCCATGGCAGCAATAGCCATATTCATAGCAGCCATGCCCATAGCCATAGCAGACATAGCCATAGTCATAGCAGCCATAGTCATAGCCATAGTAGACATAGCCATAGCCATAGCAGCCATAGCATCAGCCACAGCACCCATAGGCATAGCCACAGCCATAGCAGCGATAGCCATAGCCATAGCAGCCATAGACATAGCAGCTGTAGCCATAGCCAAAGCAGCCATAGCCGTAGCCATAGCAGCCATAGCCATAGCCATGGCAGCAATAGCCATATTCATAGCAGCCATGCCCATAGCCATAGCAGACATAGCCATAGTCATAGCAGCCATAGTCATAGCCATAGTAGACATAGCCATAGCCATAGCAGCCATAGCATCAGCCACAGCACCCATAGGCATAGCCACAGCCATAGCAGCGATAGCCATAGCCATAGCAGCCATAGACATAGCAGCCATAGCCATAGCCATAGAAGCCATTGTCATAGCCATAGCCATAGCCACAGCAGCCATAGCCATAGCCATAGCAGCCATTTCATAGCCATAGCCATAGTAACAGCAGCGATAGTCATAGCCAGAGCAGACATAGCCATAGCCATAGCCACAGCAGCCAATGCCACAGCCATAGCAGTTATAGCCATAGCCGTAGCAGCCATAGGCATAGCTATACCAGCCATAGCCCTAGCAGCCATGGCCACAGCCATAGCAGCCGCAGCCGCAGCCACAGCCATGGCAGTCATAGCAATAGCCATAACCATAGTAGCCATAGCCATAGCCATAGCCATAGTAGCCACAGCCAAAGCTATTGCAGCCATAGCCATAGCCATAGCAGCCGTAGCCATAGCCATAGCCGTCATAGCGATAGCCATTGCAGCCGTAGCCATAGCCATAGCAGCCATAGCCATAGCCCTAGCAGCCATGGCCACAGCCATAGCCAGAGCAGCCATAGCCATAGCCATAGCAGCCATAGCCGTAGCCATTGCAGCCATAACAATAGCCATAGCAGCCGTAGCCATAGCCATAGCCGCCATAGCCATAGCCATAGCAGCCATAGACATAGCCATAGCTATAGCAGCCATAGCCATAGCCACAGCCATAGCAGACATAGCCATAGCCATAGCAGCCGCAGCCATAGCCATAGCCATAGCAGCCAGAGCCATAACCATAGCTGCTATATCCATACCCAGGCATAGCAATAGCCATATGCATAGCAGCCGGAGCCATAGCCATAGCAGCTATAGCCATTGCCATAATAGCCATAGCCATAGCCATAGCCATAGCCATAGCAGACATAGCAGCCACAGCCATACCCATTGTAGCCACAGCCAAAGCTATTGCTGCCATAGCCATCGCCATAGTCACAGCAGCCATAGCCATAGCCATAGCAGCCATAGCAGCCATAGCCATAGCCATAGCAGCCATAGTCATAGCCATAGCACGCATAGCGACAGCCATAGCAGCAGTAGCCATAGCCAAAGTAGCCAAAGCCATAGCCATATCAGCCATAGCCATAGCCAAAGCATCCATAGCCATAGCCATAGCAGCTATAGCCATAGCCATATCAGCCATAGCCATAGCTATAGCAGCCATAGCAAAAGTAGCCATAGCCATAGCCATAGCAGCCATAGCCATAGCCATAGCAGCCATAGGCGTAGCCATACGAGCCATAGCCAATGCCATAGCCACAGCAGCCACAGCCATAGCCACAGACATAGCAGCAATAGACATAGCCATAGCAGCCATAGCCATAGCCATAGCAGACATAGTCATAACCATAGCAGGCATAGCCTTATCCATAGGAGCCATAGCCGTAGCCAAAGCATTAGCAGCCATAGCCATAACTATAGCAGCCATTGCCATAGCAGCCATAGGCATAGCCATAGCAGCCATAGCCATAGCCATACGAGCCATAGCCAATGCCATAGCCAGAGAAACCATAGCCATAGCCACAGCCATAGCAGCCATAGACATAGCCATAGCAGCCATAGCCATAGCAATAGCACGCATAGCGATAGCCATAGCAGCAGCAGCCATAGCCATGTCATCCATAGCCATAGACAAAGCATCCATAGCCATTGCCATAGCATCCATAGCCATAGCCATAGCAGCCATAGCCATAGGCATAGCAGCCATCGCCATAGCCATAGCAGCCGTAGCCATAGCCATAGCAGCCATAGCCATAGCAATAGCACGCATAGCGATAGCCATTGCAGCAGCAGCCATACCCATGTCATCCATAGCCATAGCCAAAGCATCCATAGCCATTGCCATAGCATCCATAGCCATAGCAATAGCACGCATAGCGATAGCCATAGCAGGCGCAGCCATAGCCATAGCAGCCGTAGCCATAGCCATAGCAGCCATAGCCATAGCCACAGCAGCCATGGGCATAGCCATAGCCATAGTAGCCATAGCCATAGGTATAGCTGTACCAGCCAAAACAAAGACACAGCCATAGCAGACATTGCCATAGCCGTAGCAGCCATAGCCATAGCCATAGCAGCCATAGCCATAGCAATAGCCATAGTAGTCATAGCCACAGCCATAGCAGCCGTAGCAATAACTATAACCATAGTAGCCATAGCCATAGCCATAGCCATAGTAGCCACAGCCAAAGCTATTGCAGCCATAGCAATAGCCATAGCAGCCGTAGCCATAGCCATAGCCGTCATAGCGATAGCCATTGCAGCCGTAGGCATAGCCATAGCAGCCATAGCCATAGCCCTAGCAGCCATGGCCACAGCCATAGCCAGAGCAGCCATAGCCATAGCCATAGCAGCCATAGCCACAGCCATAGCAGCTATAGCCATACCCAAAGCAGCCATAGCCATTGCCATAGCAGCCAGAGCCATAGCCATAGCAGCTATAGCCATAACCATAGTAGCCATAGCCATAGCCATAGCCGTAGCAGCCATAGCAGCAATAGCCATAGCCATAGCAGCCATAGCCATAGCCATAGCACGCATAGCGATAGCCATAGCAGCCATAGCCATAGCCATAGCAGCCATGGCCATAGCCATAGCCAGAGCAGCCATAGCCATTGCCATTGCAGCATTAGCGATAGCAATAGCAGGCATAGCCATAGCCATAGCGGCCATATCAGCCATAGCCGTAGCCATGGCCATAGCCATACCAGCCATGGCCATTGCCATAGCAACAATAGCCACAGCCATAGTAGCCACAGCCAAAGCTATAGCAGCGATATTCATTGCCATAGCAGCCATAGCAGACATAGCCATAACCATAGCCATATTAGCCATAGCCATAGCCATAGTCATAGCAGTCATAGCCATAGCCATAGCAGCCATAGCCATAGCGATAGAAGCCATAGCCATAGACATAGCCATAGCCACAGCCTTAGCAGCAATAGCCATAGCCATGGCGGCCATAGCAGCCATAGCCATAGCCATAGTAGCCATAGCTATAGCCACAGCAGCCATGGGCATAGCCATAGCCATAGCAGCCATGGACATAGCTATAGCTGTACCAGACATGGCCATAGCTATAGCTGTACCAGCCATAGCCAAAGCCACAGCCATACCAGCCATGGCCATAGCCATAGAAGTCATAGCCATAGACATAGCAGCCATAGCCATAGCCATAGCAGCCATAGCCATAGCCGTAGCAGCCATAGCCATAGCCATAGCACGCATAGCGATTGCCATAGCAGCCATAGCCATAGCCATAGCAGCCATGGCCATAGCCATAGCCATAGAAGTCATAGCCATAGACATAGCAGCCATAGCCATAGCCATAGCAGCCATAGCCATAGCCGTAGCAGCCATAGCCATAGCCATAGCACGCATAGCGATTGCCATAGCAGCCATACCCATAGCCGTAGCAGACATAGCCATAGCCATAGCAGCCATAGTCATAGCCATAGTAGACATAGCCATAGCCATAGCAGCCATAGCATCAGCCACAGCAGCCATAGGCATAGCCACAGCAGCGGTAGCCATAGCCATAGCCTTAGCAGCCATAGCCACAGCCATAGCAGGCATAACCATAGCAGCCAGAGCCGTAGCTATAGCAGCTGTAGCCATAGCCAAAGCAGCCATAGCCATATCCATAGCAGCCATAGCCATGGCCATAGCAGCCATAGCCATATCCATAAGAGCCATAGCCACAGCCATAGCCATAGCAGCTATAGCAGCCATAGCCATAGCAGCCATAGCCATTGCCATAGCCATAGCAGCCATGGCCATAGCCATAGCCAGAGCTGCCGTAGCCATAGCCATAGCCGCCATAGCCATAGCCACAGCAGCCATAGCCATAGGCATAGCTATAGCAGCCATAGCCATAGCCACAGCCATAGCAGACATAGCCATAGCCATAGCAGCCGCAGCCGTAGCCATAGCCATAGCCATAGCCATAGCCATAGCCATAGTAGCCATAGCCACAGCCATAGCAGTCATAGCAATAGCCATACCCATAGTAGCCATAGCCATAGCCATAGCCATAGTAGCCACAGCCAAAGCTATTGCAGCCATAGCCATAGCCATAGCAGCCGTAGCCATAGCCATAGCCGTCATAGCGATAGCCATTGCAGCCGTAGCCATAGCCATAGCAGCCATAGCCATAGCCCTAGCAGCCATGGCCACAGCCATAGCCAGAGCAGCCATAGCCATAGCCATAGCAGCCATAGCCATAGCCATAGCAGCTATAGCCATACCCAAAGCAGCCATAGCCATAGCCATAGCAGCCATAGCAGCCATAGCCATAGCCATAGCAGCCATAGCCATAGCCATAGCACGCATAGCGATAGCCATAGCAGCCATATCAGCCATAGCCGTAGCCATGGCCATAGCCATACCAGCCATGGCCATAGCCATAGCAACAGTAGCCACAGCCATAGTAGCCACAGCCAAAGCTATAGCAGCGATATTCATAGCCATAGCAGCCATAGCAGACATAGCCATAGCCATAGCCATAGCCATAGCAGCCATAGCCATAGCCATAGTCATAGCAGTCATAGCCATAGCCATAGCAGCCATAGCCATAGCCATAGAAGCCATAGTCATAGCCATAGCCATAGCCATAGCCTTAGCAGCGATAGACATAGCCATATCAGCCATAGCCGTAGCCATAGCCGTAGCCATAGCATCCATAGCCATAGCCACAGCAGCGGTAGCCATAGCCATTGTCTTAGCAGCCATAGCCATAGCCGTAGTAGCTATAGCAATAACCATAGCAGACATAGCCATAGCTGTAGCACGCATAGCGATAGCCATAGCAGCCATAACCATAATCAGAGCAGCCATAGCCATAGCCATGGCAGCAATAGCCATATTCATAGCAGCCATAACCATAGCCATAGCAGACATAGCCATAGCCATAGCAGCCATAGTCATAGCCATAGTAGACATAGCCATAGCCATAGCAGCCATAGCATCAGCCACAGCAGCCATAGGCATAGCCACAGCCATAGCAGCGATAGCCATAGCCATAGCAGCCATAGGCATAGCCAAACGAGCCATAGCCAATGCCATAGCCACAGCAGCCATATCCATAGCCACAGACATAGCAGCAATAGACATAGCCATAGCAGCCATAGCCATAGCCATAGCAGACATAGTCATAACCATAGCAGGCATAGCCTTATCCATAGGAGCCATAGCCGTAGCCAAAGCATTAGCAGCCATAGCCATAACTATAACAGCCATTGCCATAGCAGCCATAGGCATAGCCATAGCAGCCATAGCCATAGCCATACGAGCCATAGCCAATGCCATAGCCACAGCAGCCATAGCCATAGCCACAGCCATAGCAGCCATAGACATAGCCATAGCAGCCATAGCCATAGCAATAGCACGCATAGCGATAGCCATAGCAGCAGCAGCCATAGCCATGTCATCCATAGCCATAGCCAAAGCATCCATAGCCATTGCCATAGCATCCATAGCCATAGCCATAGCAGTCATAGCCATAGGCATAGCAGCCATCGCCATAGCCATAGCAGCCATAGCCATAGCCATAGCAGCCATAGCCATAGCAATAGCACGCATAGCGATAGCCATAGCAGCAGCAGCCATAGCCATGTCATCCATAGCCATAGCCAAAGCATCCATAGCCATTGCCATAGCATCCATAGCCATAGCAATAGCACGCATAGCGATAGCCATAGCAGGCGCAGCCATAGCAATAGCAGCCGTAGCCATAGCCATAGCAGCCGTAGCCATAGCCATAGCAGCCATAGCCGTAGCCACCGCAGGCATAGCCATATCCATAGCCATAGCCATAGCCATAGCAGCAATAGCAATAGCCATAGCAGCCATAGCAGCCATAGCTATAACCATAGCAGCCATAACCATAGCCATAGCAGACATAGCCATAGCCATAGCAGCCATAGTCATAGCCATAGTAGACATAGCCTTAGCCATAGCAGCCATAGCATCAGCCACAGCAGCCATAGGCATAGCCACAGCCATAGCAGCGATAGCCATAGCCATAGCAGCCATAGGCATAGCCATACGAGGCATAGCCAATGCCATAGCCACAGCAGCCATATCCATAGCCACAGACATAGCAGCAATAGACATAGGTATAGCAGCCATAGCCATTGCCATAGCAGACATAGTCATAACCATAGCAGGCATAGCCTTATCCATAGGAGCCATAGCCGTAGCCAAAGCATTAGCAGCCATAGCCATAACTATAGCAGCCATTGCCATAGCAGCCATGGGCATAGCCATAGCAGCCATAGCCATAGCCATACGAGCCATAGCCAATGCCATAGCCACAGCAGCCATAGCCATAGCCACAGCCATAGCAGCCATAGACATAGCCATAGCAGCCATAGCCATAGCAATAGCACGCATAGCGATAGCCATAGCAGCAGCAGCCATAGCCATGTCATCCATAGCCATTGCCATAGCATCCATAGCCATAGCAATAGCACGCATAGCGATAGCCATAGCAGGCGCAGCCATAGCCATAGCAGCCGTAGCCATAGCCATAGCAGCCGTAGCCATAGCCATAGCAGCCATAGCCGTAGCCATCGCAGGCATAGCCATATCCATAGCCATAGCCATAGCCATAGCAGCAATAGCAATAGCCATAGCAGCCATAGCAGCCATAGCTATAACCATAGCAGCCATAGCCATAGCCATAGCACATATAGCGTCTGCCATAGCAGCCGTAGCCATAGCCATAGCAGCCGTAGCCATAGCCGTAGCAGCCATAGCCATAGCCACAGCTATAGCAGCCACAGCCATAGCCACAGCCATACCAGACATAGCCATAGCCATAGCAACCATAGTCATAGCCATAGCAGCCATAGCAACTATAGCCATAGCCATAGCCATAGCAACTATAGCCACAGCCATAGTAGCCATAGCCTAAGCTATAGCAGCGATATTCATAGCCATAGCAGCCATAGCAGACATAGCCATAGCCATAGCCATAGCAGCCATAGCCATTGCCATAGTCATGGCAGCCATAGCCATAGCCATAGCAGCCATAGCCATAGCCATAGAAGCCATAGCCATAGCCATAGCCATAGCCTTAGCTGCAATAGCCAAAACCATAGCAGCCATAGCAGCCATAGCCATAGCCATAGCAGCCATAGCCATAGCCATAGCACGCATAGCGATAGCCATAGCAGCAGTAGCCATAGCCATAGCAGCGATAGACATAGCCATATCAGCCATAGCCGTAGCCATAGCCGTAGCCATAGCATCCATAGCCATAGCCACAGCAGCTGTAGCCATAGCCAAAGCAGCCATAGCCGTAGCCATAGCAGACATAGCCATGGCCATAGCAGCCATAGCCATATCCATAGGAGCCATAGCCTTAGCAGCAATAGCCATAGCCATGGCAGCCATAGCAGCCATAGCCATAGCCATAGCAGCCATAGCCATAGCCATAGCACGCATAGCGATAGCCATAGGAGCCGTAGCAATAGCCATACCAGCGATAGACATAGCCATATCAGCCATAGCCGTAGCCATAGCCGTAGCCATAGCAGCCATAGCCATAGCCATAGCAGCCATTTCATAGCCATAGCCATAGTAACAGCAGCGATAGCCATAGCCAGAGCAGACATAGCCATAGCCATAGCCACAGCAGCCAATGCCACAGCCATAGCAGTTATAGCCATAGCCGTAGCAGCCATAGGCATTGCTATACCAGCCATAGACATAGCAGCCATTGCCATGGACATTGCAGCCATAGCCATAGCCACAGCAGCCGCAGCCATAGGCATAGCCATAGCAGCCATAGCCATATCCATAGGAGCCATAGCCATAGCCATAGCCATAGCAGCCATAGCAGCCATAGCCATTGCCATAGCCATAGCAGCCATAGCCGTAGACATTGCAGCCGTAACAATAGCCATAGCAGCCGTAGCCATAGCCATAGCCGCCATAGCCATAGCCATAGCAGCCATAGCCATAGCCATAGCAGCCGCAGCCGTAGCCATAGCCATAGCCATAGCCATAGCCATAGCCATAGCCATAGTAGCCATAAGCACAGCCATAGCAGTCATAGCAATAGCCATAACCATAGTAGCCATAGCCGTAGCCATAGCCGTAGCCATAGCATCCATAGCCATAGCCACAGCAGCCATAGTCATAGCCATAGTAGACATAGCCATAGCCATAGCAGCCATAGCATCAGCCACAGCAGCCATAGGCATAGCCATAGCAGCCATAGCCATAGCCATAGCAGCCATGGCCATAGCCATAGCCAGAGCAGCCATAGCCATTGCCATTGCAGCATTAGCGATAGCAATAGCAGGCATAGCCATAGCCATAGCGGCCATAGCCATAGCCATAGCAGCCATGGCCATAGCCATAGCCAGAGCAGCCATAGCCATTGCCATTGCAGCATTAGCGATAGCAATAGCAGGCATAGCCATAGCCATAGCGGCCATATCAGCCATAGCCGTAGCCATGGCCATAGCCATACCAGCCATGGCCATTGCCATAGCAACAATAGCCACAGCCATAGTAGCCACAGCCAAAGCTATAGCAGCGATATTCATTGCCATAGCAGCCATAGCAGACATAGCCATAACCAGAGCCATATTAGCCATAGCCATAGCCATAGTCATAGCAGTCATAGCCATAACCATAGCAGCCATAGCCATAGCGATAGAAGCCATAGCCATAGACATAGCCATAGCCACAGCCTTAACAGCAATAGCCATAGCCATGGCAGCCATAGCAGCCATAGCCATAGCCATAGTAGCCATAGCCATAGCCACAGCAGCCATGGGCATAGCCATAGCCATAGCAGCCATGGCCATAGCTATAGCTGTACCAGCCATGGCCATAGCTATAGCTGTACCAGCCATAGCCAAAGCCACAGCCATACCAGCCATGGCCATAGCCATAGCAGTCATAGCCATAGACATAGCAGTCATAGCCATAGCCATAGCAGCCATAGCCATAGCCGTAGCAGCCATAGCCATAGCCATAGCACGCATAGCGATAGCCATAGCAGCCATAGCCATAGCCATAGCAGCCATGGCCATAGCCATAGCCAGAGCAGCCATAGCCATAGCCATAGCAGCCATAGCAGACATAGCCATAGCCATAGCAGCCATAGCCATAGCCATAGCAGACATAGCCATAGCCATAGCAGCCGCAGCCGTAGCCATAGCCATAGCCATAGCCATAGCCATAGCCATAGCCATAGTAGCCATAGCCACAGCCATAGCAGTCATAGCAATAGCCATAACCATAGTAACAATAGCCATAGCCATAGCCATAGTAGCCACAGCCAAAGCTATTGCAGCCATAGCCATAGCCATAGCAGCCGTAGCCATAGCCATAGCCGTCATAGCGATAGCCATTGCAGCCGTAGCCATAGCCATAGCAGCCATAGCCATAGCCCTAGCAGCCATGGCCACAGCCATAGCCAGAGCAGCCATAGCCATAGCCATAGCAGCCATAGCCATAGCCATAGCAGCTATAGCCATACCCAAAGCAGCCATAGCCATAGCCATAGCAGCCATAGCAGCCATAGCCATAGCCATAGCAGCCATAGCCATAGCCATAGCACGCATAGCGATAGCCACAGCAGCCATATCCATAGCCACAGACATAGCAGCAATAGACATAGCCATAGCAGCCATAGCCATAGCCATGGCAGACATAGTCATAACCATAGCAGGCATAGCCTTATCCATAGGAGCCATAGCCGTAGCCAAAGCATTAGCAGCCATAGCCATAACTATAGCAGCCATTACCATAGCAGCCATAGGCATAGCCATAGCAGCCATAGCCATAGCCATACGAGCCATAGCCAATGCCATAGCCACAGCAGCCATAGCCATAGCCACAGCCATAGCAGCCATAGACATAGCCATAGCAGCCATAGCCATAGCAATAGCACGCATACCGATAGCCATAGCAGCAGCAGCCATAGCCATGTCATCCATAGCCATAGCCAAAGCATCCATAGCCATTGCCATAGCATCCATAGCCATAGCAATAGCACGCATAGCGATAGCCATAGCAGGCGCAGCCATAGCCATAGCAGCCATAGCCATAGCCATAGCAGCCATAGCCATAGCAATAGCACGCATAGCGATAGCCATAGCAGCAGCAGCCATAGCCATGTCATCCATAGCCATAGCCAAAGCATCCATAGCCATTGCCATAGCATCCATAGCCATAGCAATAGCACGCATAGCGATAGCCATAGCAGGCGCAGCCATAGCCATAGCAGCCGTAGCCATAGCCATAGCAGCCGTAGCCATAGCCATAGCAGCCATAGCCGTAGCCATCGCAGGCATAGCCATATCCATAGCCATAGCCATAGCCATAGCAGCAATAGCAATAGCCATAGCAGCCATAGCAGCCATAGCTATAACCATAGCAGCCATAGCCATAGCCATAGCACATATAGCGTCTGCCATAGCAGCCGTAGCCATAGCCATAGCAGCCGTAGACATAGCCGTAGCAGCCATAGCCATAGCCACAGCTATAGCAGCCACAGCCATAGCCACAGCCATACCAGACATAGCCATAGCCATAGCAACCATAGTCATAGCCATAGCAGCCATAGCAACTATAGCCATAGCCATAGCCATAGCAACTATAGCCACAGCCATAGTAGCCATAGCCTAAGCTATAGCAGCGATATTCATAGCCATAGCAGCCATAGCAGACATAGCCATAGCCATAGCCATAGCAGCCATAGCCATAGCCATAGTCATGGCAGCCATAGCCATAGCCATAGCAGCCATAGCCATAGCCATAGAAGCCATAGCCATAGCCATAGCCATAGCCTTAGCTGCAATAGCCAAAACCATAGCAGCCATAGCAGCCATAGCCATAGCCATAGCAGCCATAGCCATAGCCATAGCACGCATAGCGATAGCCATAGCAGCAGTAGCCATAGCCATAGCAGCGATAGACATAGCCATATCAGCCATAGCCGTAGCCATAGCCGTAGCCATAGCATCCATAGCCATAGCCACAGCAGCTGTAGCCATAGCCAAAGCAGCCATAGCCGTAGCCATAGCAGACATAGCCATGGCCATAGCAGCCATAGCCATATCCATAGGAGCCATAGCCTTAGCAGCAATAGCCATAGCCATGGCAGCCATAGCAGCCATAGCCATAGCCATAGCAGCCATAGCCATAGCCATAGCACGCATAGCGATAGCCATAGGAGCCGTAGCAATAGCCATACCAGCGATAGACATAGCCATATCAGCCATAGCCGTAGCCATAGCCGTAGCCATAGCAGCCATAGCCATAGCCATAGCAGCCATTTCATAGCCATAGCCATAGTAACAGCAGCGATAGCCATAGCCAGAGCAGACATAGCCATAGCCATAGCCACAGCAGCCAATGCCACAGCCATAGCAGTTATAGCCATAGCCGTAGCAGCCATAGGCATTGCTATACCAGCCATAGACATAGCAGCCATTGCCATGGACATTGCAGCCATAGCCATAGCCACAGCAGCCGCAGCCATAGGCATAGCCATAGCAGCCATAGCCATATCCATAGGAGCCATAGCCATAGCCATAGCCATAGCAGCCATAGCAGCCATAGCCATTGCCATAGCCATAGCAGCCATAGCCGTAGACATTGCAGCCGTAACAATAGCCATAGCAGCCGTAGCCATAGCCATAGCCGCCATAGCCATAGCCATAGCAGCCATAGCCATAGCCATAGCAGCCGCAGCCGTAGCCATAGCCATAGCCATAGCCATAGCCATAGCCATAGCCATAGTAGCCATAAGCACAGCCATAGCAGTCATAGCAATAGCCATAACCATAGTAGCCATAGCCGTAGCCATAGCCATAGCCATAGCAGCCATAGCCATAGCCATAGCAGCCATGGCCATAGCCATAGCCAGAGCAGTCATAGCCATAGCCATAGCAGCCATAGCCATAGCCACAGCAGCCATGGGCATAGCCATAGCCATAGTAGCCATAGCCATAGGTATAGCTGTACCAGCCAAAACAAAGCCACAGCCATAGCAGACATTGCCATAGCCGTAGCAGCCATAGCCATAGCCATAGCAACCGTAGCCATAGCCATAGCCATAGTAGCCATAGCCACAGCCATAGCAGCCGTAGCAATAGCTATAACCATAGTAGCCATAGCCATAGCCATAGACATAGTAGCCACAGCCGAAGCTATTGCAGCCATAGCCATAGCCATAGAAGCCGTAGCCATAGCCATAGCCGTCATTGCGGTAGCCATTGCAGCCGTAGGCATAGCCATAGCAGCCATAGCCATAGCCCTAGCAGCCATGGCCACAGCCATAGCCAGAGCAGCCATAGCCATAGCCATAGCAGCCATAGCCACAGCCATAGCAGCTATAGCCATACCCAAAGCAGCCATAGCCATTGCCATAGCAGCCAGAGCCATATCCATAGCAGCTGTAGCCATAACCATAGTAGCCATAGCCATAGCCATAGCCATAGCAGCCATAGCAGTCATAGCCATAGCCATAGCAGCCATAGCCATAGCCATAGCACGCATAGCGATAGCCATAGCAGCCATAGCCATAGCCATAGCAGCCATGGCCATAGCCATAGACAGAGCAGCCATAGCCATTGCCATTGCAGCAATAGCGATAGCAATAGCAGGCATAGCCATAGCCATAGCGTCCATATCAGCCATAGCCGTAGCCATGGCCATAGCCATACCAGCCATGGCCATTGCCATAGCAACAATAGCCACAGCCATAGTAGCCACAGCCAAAGCTATAGCAGCGATATTCATAGCCATAGCAGCCATAGCAGACATAGCCATAGCCATAGCCATATTAGCCATAGCCATAGCCATAGTCATAGCAGTCATAGCCATAGCCATAGCAGCCATAGCAATAGCGATAGAAGCCATAGCCATAGACATAGCCATAGCCACAGCCTTAGCAGCAATAGCCATAGCCATGGCAGCCATAGCAGCCATAGCCATAGCCATAGTAGCCATAGCCATAGCCACAGCAGCCATGGGCATAGCCATAGCCATAGCAGCCATGGCCATAGCTATAGCTGTACCAGCCATGGCCATAGCTATAGCTGTACCAGCCATAGCCAAAGCCACAGCCATACCAGCCATGGCCATAGCCATAGCAGTCATAGCCATAGACATAGCAGCCATAGCCATAGCCATAGCAGCCATAGCCATAGCAGCCAGAGCCATAGCCATAGCAGCCAGAGCCATAGCCAAAGCAGCTATAGCCGTACCCAAAGCAGCCGTAGCCAAAGCTATTGCAGCCATAGCCATAGCCATAGCAGCCATAGCCATAGCCATAGTCATAGCAGCCATAGCCATAGCCATAGCAGCCATGGCCATAGCCATGGCAGCCATAGCAGCCACAGGCATAGCCGTAGCAGCCATAGGCATAGCTATACCAGCCATATACATAGCAGCCATTGCCATGGACATTGCAGCCATAGCCATAGCCATAGCAGCCGTAGCCGTAGCCATAGCCATAGCAGCCATAGCCATAGCAGCCAGAGCCATAGCCATAGCAGCCGGAGCCAAAGCCATAGCAGCTATAGCCACAGGCATAGTAGCCACAGCCAAAGCTATAGGAGCGATATTCATAGCCATAGCAGCCATAGCAGACATAGCCATAGCCATAGCCATAGCAGCCATAGCCATTGCCATATTCATAGCAGTCATAGCCATAGCCATAGCAGCCATAGCCATAGCCATAGAAGCCATAGCCATAGCCATAGCCATAGCCATAGCCTTAGCAGCAATAGCCATAGCCATGGCAGCCATAGCAGCCATAGCCATAGCCATAGCAGCCATAGCCATAGCCATAGCAGCCATAGCAGCCATAGCCATAGCCATAGCCATAGCAACTATAGCCATAGCCATAGTAGCCACAGCCAAAGCTATAGCAGCGATATTCATAGCCATAGCAGCCATAGCAGACATAGACATAGCCATAGCCATAGCAGCCATAGCAGCCATAGCCATAGCCATAGCAGCCATAGCCATAGCCATAGCACGCATAGCGATAGCCACAGCAGCCGTAGCCATAACCATAGCAGCGGTAGACATAGCCATATCAGCCATAGCCGTAGCCATAGCCGTAGCCATAGCATCCATAGCCATAGCCACAGCAGCGGTAGCCATAGCCATAGCCTTAGCAGCCATAGCCACAGCCATAGCAGGCATAGCCATAGCAGCCAGAGCCGTAGCTATAGCAGCTGTAGCCATAGCCAAAGCAGCCATAGCCATAGCCATAGCAGTCATAGCCATGGCCATAGCAGCCATAGCCACAGCCATAGCCATAGCCATAGCCATAGCCTTAGCAGCAATAGCCATAGCCATGGCAGCCATAGCAGCCATAGCCATAGCCATAGCAGCCATAGCCGTTGCCATAGCCATAGCAGCCATGGCCATAGCCATGGCCAGAGCTGCCGTAGCCATAGCCATAGCCGGCATAGCCATAGCCACAGCAGCCATAGCCATAGGCATAGCTATAGCAGCCATAGCCATAGCCATAGCCATAGCAGCCATAGCCATAGACATAGAAGCCATAGCCACAGCCATAGCCATAGCCATAGCCTTAGCAGCAATAGCCATAGCCATGGCAGCCATAGCAGCCATAGCCATAGCCATGGCCATAGCAGCCATAGCCGTAGCCTTAGCGGTAACCATAGCAGCAATAGCCATAGCCATAGCAGTAGCCATAGCAGCAAGAGCCATAGCCATAGCAGTAGCTATAGCAGCAATAGCCATAGCCATAGCAGCCATAGCAGCCATAGCCATAGCCATAGCAGCCATAGCCATAGCAGTAGCAAGCATAGCGATAGCCATAGCAGCCGCAGCCATAGCCATGTCATCCATAGCCATAGCCAAAGCATCCGTAGCCATTGCCATAGCATCCATAGCCATAGTCATAGCAGCCATAGCCATAGGCATAGCAGCCATCGCCATAGCCATAGCAGCCATAGCCATAGCCATAGCAGCCATAGCCATAGCAATAGCAGCTATAGTCATAGCCATAGCCATAGCAGCCATGGCCATAGCTATAGCTGTACCAGCCATGGCCATAGCTATAGCTGTACCAGCCATAGCCAAAGCCACAGCCATACCAGCCATGGCCATAGCCATAGCAGTCATAGCCATAGACATAGCAGCCATAGCCATAGCCATAGCAGCCATAGCCATAGCAGCCAGAGCCATAGCCATAGCAGCCAGAGCCATAGCCAAAGCAGCTATAGCCGTACCCAAAGCAGCCGTAGCCAAAGCTATTGCAGCCATAGCCATAGCCATAGCAGCCATAGCCATAGCCATAGTCATAGCAGCCATAGCCATAGCCATAGCAGCCATGGCCATAGCCATGGCAGCCATAGCAGCCACAGGCATAGCCGTAGCAGCCATAGGCATAGCTATACCAGCCATATACATAGCAGCCATTGCCATGGACATTGCAGCCATAGCCATAGCCATAGCAGCCGTAGCCGTAGCCATAGCCATAGCAGCCATAGCAATAGCAGCCAGAGCCATAGCCATAGCAGCCGGAGCCAAAGCCATAGCAGCTATAGCCACAGGCATAGTAGCCACAGCCAAAGCTATAGGAGCGATATTCATAGCCATAGCAGCCATAGCAGACATAGCCATAGCCATAGCCATAGCAGCCATAGCCATTGCCATAGTCATAGCAGTCATAGCCATAGCCATAGCAGCCATAGCCATAGCCATAGAAGCCATAGCCATAGCCATAGCCATAGCCATAGCCTTAGCAGCAATAGCCATAGCCATGGCAGCCATAGCAGCCATAGCCATAGCCATAGCAGCCATAGCCATAGCCATAGCAGCCATAGCAGCCATAGCCATAGCCATAGCCATAGCAACTATAGCCATAGCCATAGTAGCCACAGCCAAAGCTATAGCAGCGATATTCATAGCCATAGCAGCCATAGCAGACATAGACATAGCCATAGCCATAGCAGCCATAGCAGCCATAGCCATAGCCATAGCAGCCATAGCCATAGCCATAGCAGGCATAGCGATAGCCACAGCAGCCGTAGCCATAACCATAGCAGCGGTAGACATAGCCATATCAGCCATAGCCGTAGCCATAGCCGTAGCCATAGCATCCATAGCCATAGCCACAGCAGCGGTAGCCATAGCCATAGCCTTAGCAGCCATAGCCACAGCCATAGCAGGCATAGCCATAGCAGCCAGAGCCGTAGCTATAGCAGCTGTAGCCATAGCCAAAGCAGCCATAGCCATAGCCATAGCAGTCATAGCCATGGCCATAGCAGCCATAGCCACAGCCATAGCCATAGCCATAGCCTTAGCAGCAATAGCCATAGCCATGGCAGCCATAGCAGCCATAGCCATAGCCATAGCAGCCATAGCCGTTGCCATAGCCATAGCAGCCATGGCCATAGCCATGGCCAGAGCTGCCGTAGCCATAGCCATAGCCGGCATAGCCATAGCCACAGCAGCCATAGCCATAGGCATAGCTATAGCAGCCATAGCCATAGCCATAGCCATAGCAGCCATAGCCATAGACATAGAAGCCATAGCCACAGCCATAGCCATAGCCATAGCCTTAGCAGCAATAGCCATAGCCATGGCAGCCATAGCAGCCATAGCCATAGCCATAGCAGCCATAGCCATGGCCATAGCAGCCATAGCCGTAGCCTTAGCAGTAACCATAGCAGCAATAGCCATAGCCATAGCAGTAGCCATAGCAGCAAGAGCCATAGCCATAGCAGTAGCTATAGCAGCAATAGCCATAGCCATAGCAGCCATAGCAGCCATAGCCATAGCCATAGCAGCCATAGCCATAGCAGTAGCAAGCATAGCGATAGCCATAGCAGCCGCAGCCATAGCCATGTCATCCATAGCCATAGCCAAAGCATCCGTAGCCATTGCCATAGCATCCATAGCCATAGTCATAGCAGCCATAGCCATAGGCATAGCAGCCATCGCCATAGCCATAGCAGCCATAGCCATAGCCATAGCAGCCATAGCCATAGCAATAGCAGCTATAGTCATAGCCATAGCAGCTTTAGCCATATCCAAAGCAGCCATAGCCATAGCCATAGCAGCCATAGCCATAGCCATAGCAGCGATAGCCATAGCAATAGCACGCATAGCGATAGCCATAGCAGCCGCAGCCATAGCCATAGCAGCCGTAGCCATAGCCATAGCAGCCATAGCCGTAGCCCTAGCAGCCATGGCCACAGCCATAGCCAGAGCAGCCATAGCCATAGCCATAGCAGCCATAGCCATAGCCATTGCAGCTATAGCCATACCCAAAGCAGCCATAGCCATAGCCATAGCAGCCATAGCAGCCATAGCCATAGCCATAGCAGCCATAGCCATAGCCATAGAAGCCATAGCCACAGCCATAGCCATAGCCATAGCCTTAGCAGCAATAGCCATAGCCATGGCAGCCATAGCATCCATAGCCATAGCCATAGCAACAATAGCCATAGCCATAGTAGCCACAGCCAAAGATATAGCAGCGATATTAATAGCCATAGCAGCCATAGCAGACATAGACATAGCCATAGCCATAGCAGCCATAGCCATAGCCATAGCAGCCATGGCCATAGCCATAGCCAGAGCAGCCATTGCCATAGCCATAGCAGCCATAGCCATAGCCATAGCAGACATAGCCATGGCCATAGCAGCCATAGCCATATCCATAGGAGCCATAGCCTTAGCAGCAATAGCCATAGCCATGGCAGCCATAGCAGCCATAGCCATAGCCATAGCAGCCATAGCCATAGCCATAGCACGCATAGCGATAGCCATAGGAGCCGTAGCAATAGCCATACCAGCGATAGACATAGCCATATCAGCCATAGCCGTAGCCATAGCCGTAGCCATAGCAGCCATAGCCATAGCCATAGCAGCCATTTCATAGCCATAGCCATAGTAACAGCAGCGATAGCCATAGCCAGAGCAGACATAGCCATAGCCATAGCCACAGCAGCCAATGCCACAGCCATAGCAGTTATAGCCATAGCCGTAGCAGCCATAGGCATTGCTATACCAGCCATAGACATAGCAGCCATTGCCATGGACATTGCAGCCATAGCCATAGCCACAGCAGCCGCAGCCATAGGCATAGCCATAGCAGCCATAGCCATATCCATAGGAGCCATAGCCATAGCCATAGCCATAGCAGCCATAGCAGCCATAGCCATTGCCATAGCCATAGCAGCCATAGCCGTAGACATTGCAGCCGTAACAATAGCCATAGCAGCCGTAGCCATAGCCATAGCCGCCATAGCCATAGCCATAGCAGCCATAGCCATAGCCATAGCAGCCGCAGCCGTAGCCATAGCCATAGCCATAGCCATAGCCATAGCCATAGCCATAGTAGCCATAAGCACAGCCATAGCAGTCATAGCAATAGCCATAACCATAGTAGCCATAGCCGTAGCCATAGCCATAGCCATAGCAGCCATAGCCATAGCCATAGCAGCCATGGCCATAGCCATAGCCAGAGCAGTCATAGCCATAGCCATAGCAGCCATAGCCATAGCCACAGCAGCCATGGGCATAGCCATAGCCATAGTAGCCATAGCCATAGGTATAGCTGTACCAGCCAAAACAAAGCCACAGCCATAGCAGACATTGCCATAGCCGTAGCAGCCATAGCCATAGCCATAGCAACCGTAGCCATAGCCATAGCCATAGTAGCCATAGCCACAGCCATAGCAGCCGTAGCAATAGCTATAACCATAGTAGCCATAGCCATAGCCATAGACATAGTAGCCACAGCCGAAGCTATTGCAGCCATAGCCATAGCCATAGAAGCCGTAGCCATAGCCATAGCCGTCATTGCGGTAGCCATTGCAGCCGTAGGCATAGCCATAGCAGCCATAGCCATAGCCCTAGCAGCCATGGCCACAGCCATAGCCAGAGCAGCCATAGCCATAGCCATAGCAGCCATAGCCACAGCCATAGCAGCTATAGCCATACCCAAAGCAGCCATAGCCATTGCCATAGCAGCCAGAGCCATATCCATAGCAGCTGTAGCCATAACCATAGTAGCCATAGCCATAGCCATAGCCATAGCAGCCATAGCAGTCATAGCCATAGCCATAGCAGCCATAGCCATAGCCATAGCACGCATAGCGATAGCCATAGCAGCCATAGCCATAGCCATAGCAGCCATGGCCATAGCCATAGACAGAGCAGCCATAGCCATTGCCATTGCAGCAATAGCGATAGCAATAGCAGGCATAGCCATAGCCATAGCGTCCATATCAGCCATAGCCGTAGCCATGGCCATAGCCATACCAGCCATGGCCATTGCCATAGCAACAATAGCCACAGCCATAGTAGCCACAGCCAAAGCTATAGCAGCGATATTCATAGCCATAGCAGCCATAGCAGACATAGCCATAGCCATAGCCATATTAGCCATAGCCATAGCCATAGTCATAGCAGTCATAGCCATAGCCATAGCAGCCATAGCAATAGCGATAGAAGCCATAGCCATAGACATAGCCATAGCCACAGCCTTAGCAGCAATAGCCATAGCCATGGCAGCCATAGCAGCCATAGCCATAGCCATAGTAGCCATAGCCATAGCCACAGCAGCCATGGGCATAGCCATAGCCATAGCAGCCATGGCCATAGCTATAGCTGTACCAGCCATGGCCATAGCTATAGCTGTACCAGCCATAGCCAAAGCCACAGCCATACCAGCCATGGCCATAGCCATAGCAGTCATAGCCATAGACATAGCAGCCATAGCCATAGCCATAGCAGCCATAGCCATAGCAGCCAGAGCCATAGCCATAGCAGCCAGAGCCATAGCCAAAGCAGCTATAGCCGTACCCAAAGCAGCCGTAGCCAAAGCTATTGCAGCCATAGCCATAGCCATAGCAGCCATAGCCATAGCCATAGTCATAGCAGCCATAGCCATAGCCATAGCAGCCATGGCCATAGCCATGGCAGCCATAGCAGCCACAGGCATAGCCGTAGCAGCCATAGGCATAGCTATACCAGCCATATACATAGCAGCCATTGCCATGGACATTGCAGCCATAGCCATAGCCATAGCAGCCGTAGCCGTAGCCATAGCCATAGCAGCCATAGCCCTAGCAGCCAGAGCCATAGCCATAGCAGCCGGAGCCAAAGCCATAGCAGCTATAGCCACAGGCATAGTAGCCACAGCCAAAGCTATAGGAGCGATATTCATAGCCATAGCAGCCATAGCAGACATAGCCATAGCCATAGCCATAGCAGCCATAGCCATTGCCATATTCATAGCAGTCATAGCCATAGCCATAGCAGCCATAGCCATAGCCATAGAAGCCATAGCCATAGCCATAGCCATAGCCATAGCCTTAGCAGCAATAGCCATAGCCATGGCAGCCATAGCAGCCATAGCCATAGCCATAGCAGCCATAGCCATAGCCATAGCAGCCATAGCAGCCATAGCCATAGCCATAGCCATAGCAACTATAGCCATAGCCATAGTAGCCACAGCCAAAGCTATAGCAGCGATATTCATAGCCATAGCAGCCATAGCAGACATAGACATAGCCATAGCCATAGCAGCCATAGCAGCCATAGCCATAGCCATAGCAGCCATAGCCATAGCCATAGCACGCATAGCGATAGCCACAGCAGCCGTAGCCATAACCATAGCAGCGGTAGACATAGCCATATCAGCCATAGCCGTAGCCATAGCCGTAGCCATAGCATCCATAGCCATAGCCACAGCAGCGGTAGCCATAGCCATAGCCTTAGCAGCCATAGCCACAGCCATAGCAGGCATAGCCATAGCAGCCAGAGCCGTAGCTATAGCAGCTGTAGCCATAGCCAAAGCAGCCATAGCCATAGCCATAGCAGTCATAGCCATGGCCATAGCAGCCATAGCCACAGCCATAGCCATAGCCATAGCCATAGCCTTAGCAGCAATAGCCATAGCCATGGCAGCCATAGCAGCCATAGCCATAGCCATAGCAGCCATAGCCGTTGCCATAGCCATAGCAGCCATGGCCATAGCCATGGCCAGAGCTGCCGTAGCCATAGCCATAGCCGGCATAGCCATAGCCACAGCAGCCATAGCCATAGGCATAGCTATAGCAGCCATAGCCATAGCCATAGCCATAGCAGCCATAGCCATAGACATAGAAGCCATAGCCACAGCCATAGCCATAGCCATAGCCTTAGCAGCAATAGCCATAGCCATGGCAGCCATAGCAGCCATAGCCATAGCCATAGCAGCCATAGCCATGGCCATAGCAGCCATAGCCGTAGCCTTAGCGGTAACCATAGCAGCAATAGCCATAGCCATAGCAGTAGCCATAGCAGCAAGAGCCATAGCCATAGCAGTAGCTATAGCAGCAATAGCCATAGCCATAGCAGCCATAGCAGCCATAGCCATAGCCATAGCAGCCATAGCCATAGCAGTAGCAAGCATAGCGATAGCCATAGCAGCCGCAGCCATAGCCATGTCATCCATAGCCATAGCCAAAGCATCCGTAGCCATTGCCATAGCATCCATAGCCATAGTCATAGCAGCCATAGCCATAGGCATAGCAGCCATCGCCATAGCCATAGCAGCCATAGCCATAGCCATAGCAGCCATAGCCATAGCAATAGCAGCTATAGTCATAGCCATAGCCATAGCAGCCATGGCCATAGCTATAGCTGTACCAGCCATGGCCATAGCTATAGCTGTACCAGCCATAGCCAAAGCCACAGCCATACCAGCCATGGCCATAGCCATAGCAGTCATAGCCATAGACATAGCAGCCATAGCCATAGCCATAGCAGCCATAGCCATAGCAGCCAGAGCCATAGCCATAGCAGCCAGAGCCATAGCCAAAGCAGCTATAGCCGTACCCAAAGCAGCCGTAGCCAAAGCTATTGCAGCCATAGCCATAGCCATAGCAGCCATAGCCATAGCCATAGTCATAGCAGCCATAGCCATAGCCATAGCAGCCATGGCCATAGCCATGGCAGCCATAGCAGCCACAGGCATAGCCGTAGCAGCCATAGGCATAGCTATACCAGCCATATACATAGCAGCCATTGCCATGGACATTGCAGCCATAGCCATAGCCATAGCAGCCGTAGCCGTAGCCATAGCCATAGCAGCCATAGCCATAGCAGCCAGAGCCATAGCCATAGCAGCCGGAGCCAAAGCCATAGCAGCTATAGCCACAGGCATAGTAGCCACAGCCAAAGCTATAGGAGCGATATTCATAGCCATAGCAGCCATAGCAGACATAGCCATAGCCATAGCCATAGCAGCCATAGCCATTGCCATATTCATAGCAGTCATAGCCATAGCCATAGCAGCCATAGCCATAGCCATAGAAGCCATAGCCATAGCCATAGCCATAGCCATAGCCTTAGCAGCAATAGCCATAGCCATGGCAGCCATAGCAGCCATAGCCATAGCCATAGCAGCCATAGCCATAGCCATAGCAGCCATAGCAGCCATAGCCATAGCCATAGCCATAGCAACTATAGCCATAGCCATAGTAGCCACAGCCAAAGCTATAGCAGCGATATTCATAGCCATAGCAGCCATAGCAGACATAGACATAGCCATAGCCATAGCAGCCATAGCAGCCATAGCCATAGCCATAGCAGCCATAGCCATAGCCATAGCACGCATAGCGATAGCCACAGCAGCCGTAGCCATAACCATAGCAGCGGTAGACATAGCCATATCAGCCATAGCCGTAGCCATAGCCGTAGCCATAGCATCCATAGCCATAGCCACAGCAGCGGTAGCCATAGCCATAGCCTTAGCAGCCATAGCCACAGCCATAGCAGGCATAGCCATAGCAGCCAGAGCCGTAGCTATAGCAGCTGTAGCCATAGCCAAAGCAGCCATAGCCATAGCCATAGCAGTCATAGCCATGGCCATAGCAGCCATAGCCACAGCCATAGCCATAGCCATAGCCATAGCCTTAGCAGCAATAGCCATAGCCATGGCAGCCATAGCAGCCATAGCCATAGCCATAGCAGCCATAGCCGTTGCCATAGCCATAGCAGCCATGGCCATAGCCATGGCCAGAGCTGCCGTAGCCATAGCCATAGCCGGCATAGCCATAGCCACAGCAGCCATAGCCATAGGCATAGCTATAGCAGCCATAGCCATAGCCATAGCCATAGCAGCCATAGCCATAGACATAGAAGCCATAGCCACAGCCATAGCCATAGCCATAGCCTTAGCAGCAATAGCCATAGCCATGGCAGCCATAGCAGCCATAGCCATAGCCATAGCAGCCATAGCCATGGCCATAGCAGCCATAGCCGTAGCCTTAGCGGTAACCATAGCAGCAATAGCCATAGCCATAGCAGTAGCCATAGCAGCAAGAGCCATAGCCATAGCAGTAGCTATAGCAGCAATAGCCATAGCCATAGCAGCCATAGCAGCCATAGCCATAGCCATAGCAGCCATAGCCATAGCAGTAGCAAGCATAGCGATAGCCATAGCAGCCGCAGCCATAGCCATGTCATCCATAGCCATAGCCAAAGCATCCGTAGCCATTGCCATAGCATCCATAGCCATAGTCATAGCAGCCATAGCCATAGGCATAGCAGCCATCGCCATAGCCATAGCAGCCATAGCCATAGCCATAGCAGCCATAGCCATAGCAATAGCAGCTATAGTCATAGCCATAGCCATAGCAGCCATGGCCATAGCTATAGCTGTACCAGCCATGGCCATAGCTATAGCTGTACCAGCCATAGCCAAAGCCACAGCCATACCAGCCATGGCCATAGCCATAGCAGTCATAGCCATAGACATACCAGCCATAGCCATAGCCATAGCAGCCATAGCCATAGCAGCCAGAGCCATAGCCATAGCAGCCAGAGCCATAGCCAAAGCAGCTATAGCCGTACCCAAAGCAGCCGTAGCCAAAGCTATTGCAGCCATAGCCATAGCCATAGCAGCCATAGCCATAGCCATAGTCATAGCAGCCATAGCCATAGCCATAGCAGCCATGGCCATAGCCATGGCAGCCATAGCAGCCACAGGCATAGCCGTAGCAGCCATAGGCATAGCTATACCAGCCATATACATAGCAGCCATTGCCATGGACATTGCAGCCATAGCCATAGCCATAGCAGCCGTAGCCGTAGCCATAGCCATAGCAGCCATAGCAATAGCAGCCAGAGCCATAGCCATAGCAGCCGGAGCCAAAGCCATAGCAGCTATAGCCACAGGCATAGTAGCCACAGCCAAAGCTATAGGAGCGATATTCATAGCCATAGCAGCCATAGCAGACATAGCCATAGCCATAGCCATAGCAGCCATAGCCATTGCCATAGTCATAGCAGTCATAGCCATAGCCATAGCAGCCATAGCCATAGCCATAGAAGCCATAGCCATAGCCATAGCCATAGCCATAGCCTTAGCAGCAATAGCCATAGCCATGGCAGCCATAGCAGCCATAGCCATAGCCATAGCAGCCATAGCCATAGCCATAGCAGCCATAGCAGCCATAGCCATAGCCATAGCCATAGCAACTATAGCCATAGCCATAGTAGCCACAGCCAAAGCTATAGCAGCGATATTCATAGCCATAGCAGCCATAGCAGACATAGACATAGCCATAGCCATAGCAGCCATAGCAGCCATAGCCATAGCCATAGCAGCCATAGCCATAGCCATAGCACGCATAGCGATAGCCACAGCAGCCGTAGCCATAACCATAGCAGCGGTAGACATAGCCATATCAGCCATAGCCGTAGCCATAGCCGTAGCCATAGCATCCATAGCCATAGCCACAGCAGCGGTAGCCATAGCCATAGCCTTAGCAGCCATAGCCACAGCCATAGCAGGCATAGCCATAGCAGCCAGAGCCGTAGCTATAGCAGCTGTAGCCATAGCCAAAGCAGCCATAGCCATAGCCATAGCAGTCATAGCCATGGCCATAGCAGCCATAGCCACAGCCATAGCCATAGCCATAGCCTTAGCAGCAATAGCCATAGCCATGGCAGCCATAGCAGCCATAGCCATAGCCATAGCAGCCATAGCCGTTGCCATAGCCATAGCAGCCATGGCCATAGCCATGGCCAGAGCTGCCGTAGCCATAGCCATAGCCGGCATAGCCATAGCCACAGCAGCCATAGCCATAGGCATAGCTATAGCAGCCATAGCCATAGCCATAGCCATAGCAGCCATAGCCATAGACATAGAAGCCATAGCCACAGCCATAGCCATAGCCATAGCCTTAGCAGCAATAGCCATAGCCATGGCAGCCATAGCAGCCATAGCCATAGCCATAGCAGCCATAGCCATGGCCATAGCAGCCATAGCCGTAGCCTTAGCAGTAACCATAGCAGCAATAGCCATAGCCATAGCAGTAGCCATAGCAGCAAGAGCCATAGCCATAGCAGTAGCTATAGCAGCAATAGCCATAGCCATAGCAGCCATAGCAGCCATAGCCATAGCCATAGCAGCCATAGCCATAGCAGTAGCAAGCATAGCGATAGCCATAGCAGCCGCAGCCATAGCCATGTCATCCATAGCCATAGCCAAAGCATCCGTAGCCATTGCCATAGCATCCATAGCCATAGTCATAGCAGCCATAGCCATAGGCATAGCAGCCATCGCCATAGCCATAGCAGCCATAGCCATAGCCATAGCAGCCATAGCCATAGCAATAGCAGCTATAGTCATAGCCATAGCAGCTTTAGCCATATCCAAAGCAGCCATAGCCATAGCCATAGCAGCCATAGCCATAGCCATAGCAGCGATAGCCATAGCAATAGCACGCATAGCGATAGCCATAGCAGCCGCAGCCATAGCCATAGCAGCCGTAGCCATAGCCATAGCAGCCATAGCCGTAGCCCTAGCAGCCATGGCCACAGCCATAGCCAGAGCAGCCATAGCCATAGCCATAGCAGCCATAGCCATAGCCATTGCAGCTATAGCCATACCCAAAGCAGCCATAGCCATAGCCATAGCAGCCATAGCAGCCATAGCCATAGCCATAGCAGCCATAGCCATAGCCATAGAAGCCATAGCCACAGCCATAGCCATAGCCATAGCCTTAGCAGCAATAGCCATAGCCATGGCAGCCATAGCATCCATAGCCATAGCCATAGCAACAATAGCCATAGCCATAGTAGCCACAGCCAAAGATATAGCAGCGATATTAATAGCCATAGCAGCCATAGCAGACATAGACATAGCCATAGCCATAGCAGCCATAGCCATAGCCATAGCAGCCATGGCCATAGCCATAGCCAGAGCAGCCATTGCCATAGCCATAGCAGCCATAGCCATAGCCGTAGCCATAGCCGTTGCCATTGCAGCATTAGTGATTGCAATAGCAGGCATAGCCATAGCCATAGCGGCCATATCAGCCATAGCCGTAGCCATAGCCATAGCATCCATAGCCATAGCCATAGTCATAGCAGTCATAGCCATAGCCATAGCAGCCATAGCCATAGCCATAGAAGCCATAGCCATAGCCATAGCAGCTATAGCCATACCCAAAGCAGCCATAGCAATAGCCATAACCATAGTAGCCGTAGCCACAGCCATAGCCGTCATAGCGATAGCCATTGCAGCCGTAGCCATAGCCGTAGCAGCCATAGCCATAGCCCTAGCAGCCATGGCCACAGCCATAGCCAGAGCAGCCATAGCCACAGCCATAGCAGCCATAGCCATAGCCATAGCAGCTATAGCCATACCCAAAGCAGCCGTAGCCATTGCCATAGCCGCCAGAGACATAGCTATAGCAGCTATAGCCATAACCATAGTAGCCATAGCCATAGCCATAGCCATAGCAGCCATAGCAGCCATAGCCATAGCCATAGCAGCCATAGCCATAGCCATAGCACGCATAGCGATAGCCACAGCAGCCATAGCCATAGCCATAGCAGCCATGGCCATAGCCATAGCCAGAGCAGCCATTGCCATAGCCATAGCAGTCATAGCCATAGCCGTAGCCATAGCCATTGCCATTGCAGCATTAGCGATAGCAATAGCAGGCATAGCCATAGCCATAGCGGCCATATCAGCCATAGCCGTAGCCATTGCCGTAGCCATAGCATCCATAGCCATAGCCACAGCAGCGGTAGCCATAGCCATAGCCTTAGCAGCCATAGCCATAGCCGTAGTAGCTATAGCAATAACCATAGCAGACATAGCCATAGCCGTAGCACGCAAAGCGATAGCCATAGCAGCCATTACCATAGCCAGAGCAGCCATAGCCATAGCCATGGCATCAATAGCCATATTCATAGCAGCCATACCCATAGCCATAGCAGGCATAGCCATAGCCATAGCAGCCATAGCCATAGCCATAGCACGCATAGCGATAGCCATAGGAGCCGTAGCCATTGCCATACCAGCGATAGACATAGCCATATCAGCCATAGCCAAAGCCCTAGCAGCCATGGCCATAGCCATAGTCATAGCAGCCATAGGAATAGCCATAGCAGCCGTAGCCATAGCCATAGCCGCCATAGCCATAGCCATAGCAGCCAGAGCCATAACCATAGCAGCTATATCCATACCCAGGCATAGCAATAGCCATAGCCATAGCAGCCGGAGCCATAGCCATAGCAGCTATAGCCATAGCCATAATAGCCATAGCCATAGCCATAGCCATAGCCATAGCAGACATAGCAGCCACAGCCATACCAATTGTAGCCACAGCCAAAGCTATTGCTGCCATAGCCATCGCCATAGTCACAGCAGCCATAGCCATAGCCATAGCAGCCATAGCAGCCATAGCCATAGCCATAGCAGGCATAGTCATAGCCATAGCTATAGCAGCCATAGCCATAGCCACAGCCATAGCAGACATAGCCATAGCCATAGCAGCCGGAGCCATAGCCATAGCAGCTATAGCCATAGCCATAATAGCCATAGCCATAGCCATAGCCATAGCCATAGCAGACATAGCAGCCACAGCCATACCCATTGTAGCCACAGCCAAAGCTATTGCTGCCATAGCGATCGCCATAGTCACAGCAGCCATAGCCATAGCCATAGCAGCCATAGCAGCCATAGCCATAGCCATAGCAGGCATAGTCATAGCCATAGCACGCATAGCGACAGCCATAGCAGCCGTAGCCATAGCCAAAGCAGCCAAAGCCATAGCCATATCAGCCATAGCCATAGCCAAAGCATCCATAGCCATAGCCATAGCAGCTATAGCCATAGCCATATCAGCCATAGCCATAGCTATAGCAGCCATAGCCAAAGCAGCCATAGCCATAGCCATAGGAGCCATAGCCATAGCCATAGCAGCCATAGGCATAGCCATACGAGCCATAGCCAATGCCATAGCCACAGCAGCCATATCCATAGCCACAGACATAGCAGCAATAGACATAGCCATAGCAGCCATAGCAATAGCCATAGCAGACATAGTCATAACCATAGCAGGCATAGCCTTATCCATAGGAGCCATAGCCGTAGCCAAAGCATTAGCAGCCATAGCCATAACTATAGCAGCCATTGCCATAGCCGTAGCCATAGCCATTGCCATTGCAGCATTAGCGATAGCAATAGCAGGCAAAGCCATAGCCATAGCGGCCATATCAGCCATAGCCGTAGCCATGGCCATAGCCATACCAGCCATGGCCATTGCCATAGCAACAATAGCCACAGCCATAGTAGCCACAGCCAAAGCTATAGCAGCGATATTCATTGCCATAGCAGCCACAGCAGACATAGCCATAACCATAGCCATATTAGCCATAGCCATAGCCATAGTCATAGCAGTCATAGCCATAACCATAGCAGCCATAGCCATAGCGATAGAAGCCATAGCCATAGACATAGCCATAGCCACAGCCTTAGCAACAATAGCCATAGCCATGGCAGCCATAGCAGCCATAGCCATAGCCATAGTGGCCATAGCCATAGCCACAGCAGCCATGGGCATAGCCATAGCCATAGCAGCCATGGCCATAGCTATAGCTGTACCAGCCATGGCCATAGCTATAGCTGTACCAGCCATAGCCAAAGCCACAGCCATACCAGCCATGGCCATAGCCATAGCAGTCATAGCCATAGACATAGCAGCCATAGCCATAGCCATAGCAGCCATAGCCATAGCCGTAGCAGCCATAGCCATAGCCATAGCACGCATAGCGATAGATATAGCAGCCATAGCCATAGCCATAGCAGCCATGGCCATAGCCATAGCCAGAGCAGCCATAGCCATAGCCATAGCAACCATAGCAGACATAGCCATAGCCATAGCAGCCATAGCCATAGCCATAGCAGACATAGCCATAGCCATAGCAGCCGCAGCCGTAGCCATAGCCATAGCCATAGCCATAGCCATAGCCATAGCCATAGTAGCCATAGCCACAGCCATAGCAGTCATAGCAATAGCCATAACCATAGTAGCCATAGCCATAGCCATAGCCATAGTAGCCACAGCCAAAGCTATTGCAGCCATAGCCATAGCCATAGCAGCCGTAGCCATAGCCATAGCCGTCATAGCGATAGCCATTGCAGCCGTAGCCACAGCCATAGCAGCCATAGCCATAGCCCTAGCAGCCATGGCCACAGCCATAGCCAGAGCAGCCATAGCCATAGCCATAGCAGCCATAGCCATAGCCATAGCAGCTATAGCCATACCCAAAGCAGCCATAGCCATAGCCATAGCAGCCATAGCAGCCATAGCCATAGCCATAGCAGCCATAGCCACAGCCATAGCACGCATAGCGATAGCCATAGCAGCCATAGCCATAGCCATAGCAGCCATTGCCATAGCCATAGCCAGAGCAGCCATAGCCATAGCCATAGCAGCCATAGCCATAGCCGTAGCCATAGCCATTGCCATTGCAGCATTAGCGATAGCAATAGCAGGCAAAGCCATAGCCATAGCGGCCATATCAGCCATAGCCGTAGCCATGGCCATAGCCATACCAGCCATGGCCATAGCCATAGCAACAATAGCCACAGCCATAGTAGCCACAGCCAAAGCTATAGCAGCGATATTCATAGCCATAGCAGCCATAGCAGACATAGCCATAGCCATAGCAGCCATAACAGACATAGCCATAGCCATAGCCATAGCAGCCATAGCCATAGCCATAGTCATAGCAGTCATAGCCATAGCCATAGCAGCCATTTCATAGCCATAGCCATAGCAACAATAGCCACAGCCATAGTAGCCACAGCCAAAGCTATAGCAGCGATATTCATAGCCATAGCAGCCATAGCAGACATAGCCATAGCCATAGCAGCCATAGGCATAGCCACAGCCATAGGAGCGATAGCCATAGCCATAGCAGCCATAGACATAGCAGCCATAGCCATAGCCATAGAAGCCATTGTCATAGCCATAGCCATAGCCACAGCAGCCATAGCCATAGCCATAGCAGCCATTTCATAGCCATAGCCATAGTAACAGCAGCGATAGCCATAGCCAGAGCAGACATAGCCATAGCCATAGCCTTAGCAGCCATAGCCATAGCCGTAGTAGCTATAGCAGTAACCATAGCAGACATAGCCATAGCCGTAGCACGCATAGCGATAGCCATAGCAGCCATTACCATAGCCAGAGCAGCCATAGCCATAGCCATGGCATCAATAGCCATATTCATAGCAGCCATACCCATAGCCATAGCAGACATAGCCATAGCCATAGCAGCCATAGCCATAGCCATAGCACGCATAGCGATAGCCATAGGAGCCGTAGCCATTGCCATACCAGCGATAGACATAGCCATATCAGCCATAGCCAAAGCCCTAGCAGCCATGGCCATAGCCATAGTCATAGCAGCCATAGGAATAGCCATAGCAGCCGTAGCCATAGCCATAGCCGCCATAGCCATAGCCATAGCAGCCAGAGCCATAACCATAGCAGCTATATCCATACCCAGGCATAGCAATAGCCATAGCCATAGCAGCCGGAGCCATAGCCATAGCAGCTATAGCCATAGCCATAATAGCCATAGCCATAGCCATAGCCATAGCCATAGCAGACATAGCAGCCACAGCCATACCAATTGTAGCCACAGCCAAAGCTATTGCTGCCATAGCCATCGCCATAGTCACAGCAGCCATAGCCATAGCCATAGCAGCCATAGCAGCCATAGCCATAGCCATAGCAGGCATAGTCATAGCCATAGCTATAGCAGCCATAGCCATAGCCACAGCCATAGCAGACATAGCCATAGCCATAGCAGCCGGAGCCATAGCCATAGCAGCTATAGCCATAGCCATAATAGCCATAGCCATAGCCATAGCCATAGCCATAGCAGACATAGCAGCCACAGCCATACCCATTGTAGCCACAGCCAAAGCTATTGCTGCCATAGCGATCGCCATAGTCACAGCAGCCATAGCCATAGCCATAGCAGCCATAGCAGCCATAGCCATAGCCATAGCAGGCATAGTCATAGCCATAGCACGCATAGCGACAGCCATAGCAGCCGTAGCCATAGCCAAAGCAGCCAAAGCCATAGCCATATCAGCCATAGCCATAGCCAAAGCATCCATAGCCATAGCCATAGCAGCTATAGCCATAGCCATATCAGCCATAGCCATAGCTATAGCAGCCATAGCCAAAGCAGCCATAGCCATAGCCATAGGAGCCATAGCCATAGCCATAGCAGCCATAGGCATAGCCATACGAGCCATAGCCAATGCCATAGCCACAGCAGCCATATCCATAGCCACAGACATAGCAGCAATAGACATAGCCATAGCAGCCATAGCCATAGCCATAGCAGACATAGTCATAACCATAGCAGGCATAGCCTTATCCATAGGAGCCATAGCCGTAGCCAAAGCATTAGCAGCCATAGCCATAACTATAGCAGCCATTGCCATAGCCGTAGCCATAGCCATTGCCATTGCAGCATTAGCGATAGCAATAGCAGGCAAAGCCATAGCCATAGCGGCCATATCAGCCATAGCCGTAGCCATGGCCATAGCCATACCAGCCATGGCCATTGCCATAGCAACAATAGCCACAGCCATAGTAGCCACAGCCAAAGCTATAGCAGCGATATTCATTGCCATAGCAGCCATAGCAGACATAGCCATAACCATAGCCATATTAGCCATAGCCATAGCCATAGTCATAGCAGTCATAGCCATAACCATAGCAGCCATAGCCATAGCGATAGAAGCCATAGCCATAGACATAGCCATAGCCACAGCCTTAGCAACAATAGCCATAGCCATGGCAGCCATAGCAGCCATAGCCATAGCCATAGTGGCCATAGCCATAGCCACAGCAGCCATGGGCATAGCCATAGCCATAGCAGCCATGGCCATAGCTATAGCTGTACCAGCCATGGCCATAGCTATAGCTGTACCAGCCATAGCCAAAGCCACAGCCATACCAGCCATGGCCATAGCCATAGCAGTCATAGCCATAGACATAGCAGCCATAGCCATAGCCATAGCAGCCATAGCCATAGCCGTAGCAGCCATAGCCATAGCCATAGCACGCATAGCGATAGACATAGCAGCCATAGCCATAGCCATAGCAGCCATGGCCATAGCCATAGCCAGAGCAGCCATAGCCATAGCCATAGCAACCATAGCAGACATAGCCATAGCCATAGCAGCCATAGCCATAGCCATAGCAGACATAGCCATAGCCATAGCAGCCGCAGCCGTAGCCATAGCCATAGCCATAGCCATAGCCATAGCCATAGCCATAGTAGCCATAGCCACAGCCATAGCAGTCATAGCAATAGCCATAACCATAGTAGCCATAGCCATAGCCATAGCCATAGTAGCCACAGCCAAAGCTATTGCAGCCATAGCCATAGCCATAGCAGCCGTAGCCATAGCCATAGCCGTCATAGCGATAGCCATTGCAGCCGTAGCCACAGCCATAGCAGCCATAGCCATAGCCCTAGCAGCCATGGCCACAGCCATAGCCAGAGCAGCCATAGCCATAGCCATAGCAGCCATAGCCATAGCCATAGCAGCTATAGCCATACCCAAAGCAGCCATAGCCATAGCCATAGCAGCCATAGCAGCCATAGCCATAGCCATAGCAGCCATAGCCACAGCCATAGCACGCATAGCGATAGCCATAGCAGCCATAGCCATAGCCATAGCAGCCATTGCCATAGCCATAGCCAGAGCAGCCATAGCCATAGCCATAGCAGCCATAGCCATAGCCGTAGCCATAGCCATTGCCATTGCAGCATTAGCGATAGCAATAGCAGGCAAAGCCATAGCCATAGCGGCCATATCAGCCATAGCCGTAGCCATGGCCATAGCCATACCAGCCATGGCCATAGCCATAGCAACAATAGCCACAGCCATAGTAGCCACAGCCAAAGCTATAGCAGCGATATTCATAGCCATAGCAGCCATAGCAGACATAGCCATAGCCATAGCAGCCATAACAGACATAGCCATAGCCATAGCCATAGCAGCCATAGCCATAGCCATAGTCATAGCAGTCATAGCCATAGCCATAGCAGCCATTTCATAGCCATAGCCATAGCAACAATAGCCACAGCCATAGTAGCCACAGCCAAAGCTATAGCAGCGATATTCATAGCCATAGCAGCCATAGCAGACATAGCCATAGCCATAGCAGCCATAGGCATAGCCACAGCCATAGGAGCGATAGCCATAGCCATAGCAGCCATAGACATAGCAGCCATAGCCATAGCCATAGAAGCCATTGTCATAGCCATAGCCATAGCCACAGCAGCCATAGCCATAGCCATAGCAGCCATTTCAGAGCCATAGCCATAGTAACAGCAGCGATAGCCATAGCCAGAGCAGACATAGCCATAGCCATAGCCTTAGCAGCCATAGCCATAGCCGTAGTAGCTATAGCAGTAACCATAGCAGACATAGCCATAGCCGTAGCACGCATAGCGATAGCCATAGCAGCCATTACCATAGCCAGAGCAGCCATAGCCATAGCCATGGCATCAATAGCCATATTCATAGCAGCCATACCCATAGCCATAGCAGACATAGCCATAGCCATAGCAGCCATAGCCATAGCCATAGCACGCATAGCGATAGCCATAGGAGCCGTAGCCATAGCCATACCAGCGATAGACATAGCCATATCAGCCATAGCCAAAGCCCTAGCAGCCATGGCCATAGCCATAGTCATAGCAGCCATAGGAATAGCCATAGCGGCTATAGCCATACCCAAAGCAGCCAGAGTCATTGCCATAGCAGCCAGAGCCATAGCCATAGCAGCTGTAGCCATAACCATAGTAGCCACAGCCATAGCCATAGCCATAGGAGCCATAGCAGCCATAGCCATAGCCATAGCAGCCATGGCAATAGCCATAGCCAGACCAGCCATAGCCATAGCCATAGCAGCCATAGCCATAGCCGTAGCCATTGCCATTGCCATTGCAGCATTAGCGACAGAAATAGCAGGCATAGCCATAGCCATAGCGGCTATAGCAGCCATAGCCGCAGCCATAGCAGCCATAGCCATAGCCAGAGCAGACATAGCCATAGCCATAGCCATAGCAGCAATAGTCATAGCATTAGCAGCCATAGCCATAGCTGTAGCAGCCATAGCCACAGCAGCCATAGCCACAGCCATAGCAGGCATAGCCATAGCAGCCAGAGCCGTAGCTATAGTAGCTGTAGCCATAGCCAAAGCAGCCATAGCCATAGCCATAGCAGCCATAGCAATGGCCATAGCAGCCATAGCCATATCCATAGGAGCCATAGCCATACGCATAGCCATAGCAGCCATAGCAGCCATAGCCATAGCAGCCATAGCCATTGCCATAGCCATAGCAGCCATAGCCGTAGCCATTGCAGCCATAACAATAGCCATAGCTGACGTAGCCATAGCCATAGCCGCCATAGCCATAGCCATAGCAGACATATCCATAGCCATAGCTATAGCAGCCATAGCCAGAGCCACAGCCAAAGCAGACATAGCCATAGCCATAGCAGCCGCAGCCATAGCCATAGCCATAGCAGCCAGAGCCATAACCATAGCAGCTGTATCCATACCCAGGCATAGCAATAGCCATAGCCATAGCAGCCGGAGCCATAGCCATAGCAGCTATAGCCATAGCCATAATAGCCATAGCCATAGCCATAGCCATAGCCATAGCAGACATAGCCACAGCCAAAGCTAATGAAGCCATAGTCATAGCCATTGCAGCCATAGACATAGCAGTAATAGCCAAGGCCATAGCTGCTATAGCAGCCACAGCCATAGCCATTGGAGCCACATCCAAAGCTATTGCTGCCATAGCCATCGCCATAGTCACAGCAGCTATAGCCATAGCCATAGCAGCCGCAGCCATAGCCATAGCCGTCATAGCGATAGCCATTCCAGCCGTAGTCATAGCCATAGCAGCCATAGCCATAGCCCTAGCAGCCATGGCCACAGCCATAGCCAGAGCAGCCATAGCCATAGCCATAGCAGCCATAGCCATAGCCATAGCAGCTATAGCCATACCCAAAGCAGCCATAGCCATTGCCATAGCAGCCAGAGCCATAGCCATAGCAGCTATAGTCATAACCATAGTAGCCATAGCCATCGCCATAGTCACAGCAGCCATAGCCATAGCCATAGCAGCCAAAGCCATAGCCATAGCAGCCATAGCCATAGCCATAGCCATAGCCGTAGCAACAATAGCCATAGCCATAGCAGCCAGAGCAGTCATAGCCATAGCCATAGTAGCCATAGCCATAGCCACAGCAGCCATGGGCATAGCCATAACCATAGCAGCCATAGCCATAGCCATAGAAGCCACTGCCAAAGCTGTTGCAGCCATAGCCATAGCCATAGCAGCCATAGCCATAGCCACAGCAGTCATAGCGATAGCCATAGCAGCCGTAGCCATAGCCATAGCAGCCACTGCCATAGCCATAGCCATATCCACAGCAGCCATAGCCATAGCAATAGCAGCCATTGCCATAGCCATAGCCATAGCCACAGCAGCCATAGCCATAGCCAGGGAAGACATAGCCATAGCCAGAGCAGACATAGCCATAGTCATAGCCAAAGCAGCCAATGCCATTGCCATAGCAGTTATAGCCATAGCCGTAGCAGCCATAGGCATAGCTATACCAGCCATAGACATAGCAGCCATCGCCATGGACATTGCAGCCATAGCCATAGCCATAGCAGCCGTAGCCATAGCCATAGCCATTGCAGCCATAGCAATAGCAGTCATAGAAATAGCCATAGCAGCCGGAGCCATAGCCATAGCAGCTATAGCCATACCCGAAGCAGCCATTGCCAAAGCTATTGCAGCCATAGCCATAGCCATAGCAGCCATAGCCATAGCCATAGCAGTCATAGCGGTAGCCATAGCAGCCGTAGCCATAGCCATAGCAGCCAAAGCCATAGCCATAGCAGCCATAGCCATAGCCATAGCAGCCATAGCCATAGCCAGGGAAGACACAGCCATAGCCACAGCAGCCATAGCCACAGCCATAGCAGGCATAGCCATAGCAGCCATAGCCATAGCCATAGCACCCATAGCCATAGCAATAGCAGCTATAGTCATAGCCATAGCAGCTTTAGCCATAGCCAAAGTATCCATAGCCATAGCCATAGCAGCCATAGCCATAGCCATAGCACGCATAGCGACAGCCATAGCTGCCGTAGCCATAGCCATAGCAGACATAGCCATAGCCATACAAGCGATAGCCATAGCAATAGCACGCATAGCGATAGCCATAGCAGCCGCAGCCATAGCCATAGCAGCCGTAGCCATAGCCATAGCAGCCATAGCCGTAGCCCTAGCAGCCATAGCCATAGCCATAGCAGCCATAGCCATGGCCATAGCAGCCATAGCCGTAGCCTTAGCAGTAACCATAGCAGCAATAGCCATAGCCATAGCAGTAGCCATAGCAGCCATAGCCATAGCAGTAGCAAGCATAGCCATAGCCATAGCAGCCGCAGCCATAGCCATGTCATCCATAGCCATAGCCAAAGCATCCGTAGCCATTGCCATAGCATCCATAGCCATAGCCATAGCTGCCATAGCCATAGGCATAGCAGCCATCGCCATAGCCATATCAGCCATAGCCATAGCCAAAGCATCCATACCCAAAGCCATAGCAGCTATAGCCATAGCCATATCAGCCATAGCCATAGCTATAGCAGCCATATCCAAAGCAGCCATAGCCATAGCCATAGCAGCCATAGCCATAGCCATAGCAGCGATAGCCATAGCAATAGCACGCATAGCGATAGCCATAGCAGCCGCAGCCATAGCCATAGCAGCCGTAGCCATAGCCATAGCAGCCATAGCCGTAGCCCTAGCAGCCGTGGCCACAGCCATAGCCAGAGCAGCCATAGCCATAGCCATAGCAGCCACAGCCATAGCCGTAGCCATAGCCATTGCCATTGCAGCATTAGCGATAGCAATAGCAGGCATAGCCATAGCCATAGCGGCCATATCAGCCATAACCGTAGCCAAGGCCATAGCCATACCAGCCATGGCCATAGCCATAGCAGCCATAGCCATAGCCATAGTCATAGCAGTCATAGCCATAGCCATAGCAGCCATAGCCATAGCCATAGAAGCCACTGCCAAAGCTATTGCAGCCATAGCCATAGCCATAGCAGCCATAGCCATAGCCACAGCAGTCATAGCGATAGCCATAGCAGCCGTAGCCATAGCCATAGCAGCCATAGCCATAGCCAAAGCATCCATACCCATAGCCATAGCAGCTATAGCCATAGCCATATCAGCCATAGCCATAGCTATAGCAGCCATATCCAAAGCAGCCATAGCCATAGCCATAGCAGCCATAGCCATAGCCATAGCAGCGATAGCCATAGCCATAGCAGCCAGAGCAGTCATAGCCATAGCCATAGTAGCCATAGCCATAGCCACAGCAGCCATGGGCATAGCCATAGCCATAGCAGCCATAGCCATAGCTATAGCTGTACCAGCCATAGCCATAGCAGCCATAGCCATAGCCATAACTATAGCAGCCATAGTCATAGCCACAGCCATAGCAGACATAGCCATAGCCATAGCAGCCGCAGCCATAGTCATAGCATTAGCAGCCATAGCCATAGCTATAGCAGCCATAGCCACAGCAGCCATAGCCGCAGCCATAGCAGGCATAGCCATAGCAGCCAGAGCCGTAGCTATAGCAGCTGTAGCCATAGCCAAAGCAGTCATAGCCATAGCCATAGCAGCCATAGCCATGGCCATAGCAGCCATAGCCATATCCATAGGAGACATAGCCATAGCCATAGCCATAGCCATAGCCATAGCAACAATATTCATCGCCATAGCAGCCCCAGCAGCCATAGCCATGGCCATAGCAGCCATAGCCGTAGCCTTAGCAGTAACCATAGCAGCAATAGCCATTCCCATAGCAGTAGCCATAGCAGCAAGAGCCATAGCCATAGCAGTAGCTATAGCAGCAATAGCCATAGCCATAGCAGCCATAGCAGCCATAGCCATAGCCATAGCAGCCATAGCCATAGCAGTAGCAAGCATAGCGATAGCCATAGCAGCCGCAGCCATAGCCATGTCATCCATAGCCATAGCCAAAGCATCCGTAGCCATTGCCATAGCAGCCATAGCCACAGCCATAGCAGGCATAGCCATAGCAGCCAGAGCCGTAGCTATAGCAGCTGTAGCCATAGCCAAAGCAGGCATAGCCATAGCCATAGCAGCCATAGCCATGGCCATAGCAGCCATAGCCATATCCATAGGAGACATAGCCATAGCCATAGCCATAGCCATAGCCATAGCAACAATATTCATCGCCATAGCAGCCCCAGCAGCCATAGCCATGGCCATAGCAGCCATAGCCGTAGCCTTAGCAGTAACCATAGCAGCAATAGCCATAGCCATAGCAGTAGCCATAGCAGCAAGAGCCATAGCCATAGCAGTAGCTATAGCAGCAATAGCCATAGCCATAGCAGCCATAGCAGCCATAGCCATAGCCATAGCAGCCATAGCCATAGCAGTAGCAAGCATAGCGATAGCCATAGCAGCCGCAGCCATAGCCATGTCATCCATAGCCATAGCCAAAGCATCCGTAGCCATTGCCATAGCATCCATAGCCATAGTCATAGCTGCCATAGCCATAGGCATAGCAGCCATCGCCATAGCCATAGCAGCCATAGCCATAGCCATAGCAGCCATAGCCATAGCAATAGCAGCTATAGTCATAGCTATAGCAGCTTTAGCCATAGCCAAAGTATCCATAGCCATAGCCATAGCAGCCATAGCCATAGCCATAGCACGCATAGCGACAGCCATAGCTGACGTAGCCATAGCCATAGCAGCCATAGCCATAGCCATATCAGCCATAGCCATAGCCAAAGCATCCATACCCATAGCCATAGCAGCTATAGCCATAGCCATATCAGCCATAGCCATAGCTATAGCAGCCATATCCAAAGCAGCCATAGCCATAGCCATAGCAGCCATAGCCATAGCCATAGCAGCGATAGCCATAGCAATAGCACGCATAGCGATAGCCATAGCAGCCGCAGCCATAGCCATAGCAGCCGTAGCCATGGCCATAGCAGCCATAGCCGTAGCCCTAGCAGCCATGGCCACAGCCATAGCCAGAGCAGCTATAGCCATAGCCATAGCAGCCATAGCCATAGCCATTGCAGCTATAGCCATACCCAAAGCAGCCATAGCCATAGCCATAGCAGCCATAGCAGCCATAGCCATAGCCATAGCAGCCATAGCCATAGCCATAGAAGCCATAGCCACAGCCATAGCCATAGCCATAGCCTTAGAAGCAACAGCCATAGCCATGGCAGCCATAGCAGCCATAGCCATAGCCATAGCAGCCATAGCCATGGCCATAGCAGCCATAGCCGTAGCCTTAGCAGGAACCATAGCAGCAATAGCCATAGCCATAGCAGTAGCCATAGCAGCCATAGCCATAGCAGTAGCAAGCATAGCGATAGCCATAGCAGCCGCAGCCATAGCCATGTCATCCATAGCCATAGCCAAAGCATCCGTAGCCATTGCCATAGCATCCATAGCCATAGTCATAGCAGCCATAGCCATAGGCATAGCAGCCATCGCCATAGCCATAGCAGCCATAGCCATAGCCATAGCAGCCATAGCCATAGCAATAGCAGCTATAGTCATAGCCATAGCAGCTTTAGCCATAGCCAAAGTATCCATAGCCATAGCCATAGCAGCCATAGCCGTAGCCCTAGCAGCCATGGCCACAGCCATAGCCAGAGCAGCCATAGCCATAGCTATAGCAGCCATATCCAAAGCAGCCATAGCCATAGCCATAACAGCCATAGCCATAGCCATAGCAGCGATAGCCATAGCAATAGCACGCATAGCGGTAGCCATAGCAGCCGCAGCCATAGCCATAGCAGCCGTAGCCATAGCCATAGCAGCCATAGCCGTAGCCCTAGCAGCCATGGCCACAGCCATAGCCAGAGCAGCCATAGCCATAGCCATAGCAGCCACAGCCATAGCCGTAGCCATAGCCATTGCCATTGCAGCATTAGCGATAGCAATTGCAGGCATAGCCATAGCCATAGCGGCCATATCAGCCATAACCGTAGCCAAGGCCATAGCCATACCAGCCATGGCCATAGCCATAGCAGCCATAGCCATAGCCATAGTCATAGCAGTCATAGCCATAGCCATAGCAGCCATAGCCATAGCCACAGCAGTCATAGCGATAGCCATAGCAGCCGTAGCCATAGCCATAGCAGCCACTGTCATAGCCATAGCCATATCCACAGCAGCCATAGCCATAGCAATAGCAGCCATTGCCATAGCCATAGCCATAGCCACAGCAGCCATAGCCATAGCCAGGGAAGACATAGCCATAGCCAGAGCAGACATAGCCATAGCCATAGCCAAAGCGGCCAATGCCATTGCCACAGCAGTTATAGCCATAGCCGTAGCAGCCATAGGCATAGCTATACCAGCCGTAGACATAGCAGCCATTGCCATGGACATTGCAGCCATAGCCATAGCCATAGCAGCCGTAGCCATAGCCATAGCCATTGCAGCCATAGCAATAGCAGTCATAGAAATAGCCATAGCAGCCGGAGCCATAGCCATAGCAGCTATAGCCATACCCGAAGCAGCCATTGCCAAAGCTATTGCAGCCATAGCCATAGCCATAGCAGCCATAGCCATAGCCATAGCAGTCATAGCGGTAGCCATAGCAGCCGTAGCCATAGCCATAGCAGCCATAGCCATAGCCCAAGCAGACATGGCCATAGCCGTAGCCAGAGCAGCCATAGCCATAGCCATAGCAGCCATAGGAATAGCCATAGCAGCTATAGCCATACCCAAAGCAGTCATAGCCATTGCCATAGCAGCCAGAGACATAGCCATAGCAGCTATAGCCATAACCATAGTAGCCATAGCCATAGCCATAGCCATAGGAGCCATACCAGACATGGTCATAGCCATATCAGTCATAGCCATAGACATAGCAGCCATATCCATAGCCATAGCCAGAGCAGCCAATGCCATAGCCATAGCAGTTATAGCGATAGCCGTAGCAGCGATACGCATTGCTATACCAGCTATAGACGTAGCAGCCATAGCCATAGCCATAGGAGCCATAGCTATATCCATAGCAGCAATAGCCACAGCCATAGCCATAGCCATAGCCATAGCAGACATAGCCACAGTCAAAGCTAATGCAGCCATAGTCATAGCCATTGCAGCCATAGACATAGCAGTAATAGCCATGGCCATAGCAGCCATAGCAGCCACAGCCATAGCCATTGTAGCCACAGCCAAAGCTATTGCTGCCATAGCCATCGCCATAGTCACACCAGCCATAGCCATAGCCATAGCAGCCATAGCCATAGCCATAGCAGCCATAGCCATAGCCATAGCCATAGCCGTAGCAACAATAGCCATAGCCATAGCAGCCAGAGCAGTCATGGGCATAGCCATAGTAGCCATAGCCATAGCCACACCAGCCATGGGCATAGCCATAGCCATAGCAGCCATAGCCATAGCTATAGCTGTACCAGCCATAGCCAAAGCCAGAGCCAAGGCAGACATTGCCATAGCCATAGCAGCCATAGCCATAGCCATAGCAGCCATAGCCACAGCCATAGCCATAGTAGCCATAGCCACAGCCATAGCAGCCATAGCAATAGCCATAACCATAGTAGCCATAGCCATAGCCGTAGCGATAGTAGCCACAGCCAAAGCTATTGCAGCCATAGCCATAACCATAGCAGCCGTAGCCATAGCCACAGCCGTCATAGCGACAGCCATAGCAGCCGTAGCCATAGCCATAGCAGCCATAGCCACAGCCCTAGCAGCCATAGCCATAGCCATAGCCGTAGCGACAATAGCCATAGCCATAGCAACCAGAGCAGTCATGGCCATAGCCATAGTAGCCATAGCCATAGCCACAGCAGCCATGGGCATAGCCATAGCCATAGCAGCCATAGCCATAGCTATAGCTGTACCAGCCATAGCCAAAGCCAGAGCCACGGCAGACATTGCCATAGCCATAGCAGCAATAGCCATAGCCATAGCTATAGTAGCCATTGCCACAGCCATAGCAGCCATAGCAATAGGCATAACCATAGTAGCCATAGCCATAGCCACAGCGATAGTAGCCACAGCCAAAGCTATTGCAGCCATAGCCATAGCCATAGCAGCCGTAGCCATAGCCACAGCCGTCATAGCGACAGCAATAGCAGCCGTAGCCATAGCCATAGCAGCCATAGCCATAGCCCCAGCAGCCATGGCCACAGCCATAGCCAGAGCAGCCAGAGCCATAGCCATAGCAGCCATATCCATAGCCATAGCAGCTATAGCCATACCCAAAGCAGCCATAGCCATTGCCATAGCAGCCAGAGCCATAGCCATAGCAGCTATAGCCATAACCATAGTAGCCATAGCCATAGCCATAGCCATAGCAGCCATAGCAGCCGTAGCCATAGCCATAGCAGCCATAGCCGTAGCCCTAGCAGCCATGGCCACAGCCATAGCCAGAGCAGCCATAGCCATGGCCATAGCAGCCATAGCCGTAGCCTTAGCAGTAACCATAGCAGCAATAGCCATAGCCATAGCAGCCATAGCAGCCATAGCCATAGCCATAGCAGCCATAGCCATAGCAGTAGCAAGCATAGCGATAGCCATAGCAGCCGCAGCCATAGCCATGTCATCCATAGCCATAGCCAAAGCATCCGTAGCCATTGCCATAGCATCCATAGCCATAGTCATAGCTGCCATAGCCATAGGCATAGCAGCCATCGCCATAGCCATAGCCATAGGAGCCATACCAGACATGGTCATAGCCATATCAGTCATAGCCATAGACATAGCAGCCATATCCATAGCCATAGCCAGAGCAGCCAATGCCATAGCCATAGCAGTTATAGCGATAGCCGTAGCAGCGATACGCATTGCTATACCAGCTATAGACGTAGCAGCCATAGCCATAGCCATAGGAGCCATAGCTATATCCATAGCAGCAATAGCCACAGCCATAGCCATAGCCATAGCCATAGCAGACATAGCCACAGTCAAAGCTAATGCAGCCATAGTCATAGCCATTGCAGCCATAGACATAGCAGTAATTGCCATGGCCATAGCAGCCATAGCAGCCACAGCCATAGCCATTGTAGCCACAGCCAAAGCTATTGCTGCCATAGCCATCGCCATAGTCACACCAGCCATAGCCATAGCCATAGCAGCCATAGCCATAGCCATAGCAGCCATAGCCATAGCCATAGCCATAGCCGTAGCAACAATAGCCATAGCCATAGCAGCCAGAGCAGTCATGGACATAGCCATAGTAGCCATAGCCATAGCCACAGCAGCCATGGGCATAGCCATAGCCATAGCAGCCATAGCCATAGCTATAGCTGTACCAGCCATAGCCAAAGCCAGAGCCAAGGCAGACATTGCCATAGCCATAGCAGCCATAGCCATAGCCATAGCAGCCATAGCCACAGCCATAGCCATAGTAGCCATAGCCACAGCCATAGCAGTCATAGCAATAGCCATGACCATAGTAGCCATAGCCATAGCTATAGCGATAGTAGCCACAGCCAAAGCTATTGCAGCCATAGCCATAGCCATAGCAGCCGTAGCCATAGCCACAGCCGTCATAGCGACAACCATAGCAGCCGTAGCCATAGCCATAGCAGCCATAGCCATAGCCATAGCAGCCATAGCCATAGCCATAGCCATAGCCGTAGCAACAATAGCCATAGCCATAGCAGGCAGAGCAGTCATGGCCATAGCCATAGTAGCCATAGCTATAGCAACAGCAGCCATGGGCATAGCCATAGCCATAGCAGCCATAGCCATAGCTATAGCTGTACCAGCCATAGCCAAAGCCAGAGCCATGGCAGACATTGCCATAGCCATAGCAGCCATAGCCATAGCCATAGCAGCCATAGCCATAGCCATAGCCATAGTAGCCATAGCCACAGCCATAGCAGCCATAGCAATAGCCATAACCATAGTAGCCATAGCCATAGCCATAGCGATAGTAGCCACAGCCAAAGCTATTGCAGCCATAGCCATAACCATAGCAGCCGTAGCCATAGCCACAGCCGTCATAGCGACAGCCATAGCAGCCGTAGCCATAGCCATAGCAGCCATAGCCACAGCCCTAGCAGCCATAGCCATAGCCATAGCCGTAGCGACAATAGCCATAGCCATAGCAGCCAGAGCAGTCATGGCCATAGCCATAGTAGCCATAGCCATAGCCACAGCAGCCATGGGCATAGCCATAGCCATAGCAGCCATAGCCATAGCTATAGCTGTACCAGCCATAGCCAAAGCCAGAGCCACGGCAGACATTGCCATAGCCATAGCAGCAATAGCCATAGCCATAGCTATAGTAGCCATAGCCACAGCCATAGCAGCCATAGCAATAGCCATAACCATAGTAGCCATAGCCATAGCCATAGCGATAGTAGCCACAGCCAAAGCTATTGCAGCCATAGCCATAGCCATAGCAGCCGTAGCCATAGCCACAGCCGTCATAGCGACAGCAATAGCAGCCGTAGCCATAGCCATAGCAGCCATAGCCATAGCCCCAGCAGCCATGGCCACAGCCATAGCCAGAGCAGCCAGAGCCATAGCCATAGCAGCCATATCCATAGCCATAGCAGCTATAGCCATACCCAAAGCAGCCATAGCCATTGCCATAGCAGCCAGAGCCATAGCCATAGCAGCTATAGCCATAACCATAGTAGCCATAGCCATAGCCATAGCCATAGCAGCCATAGCAGCCGTAGCCATAGCCATAGCAGCCATAGCCGTAGCCCTAGCAGCCATGGCCACAGCCATAGCCAGAGCAGCCATAGCCATAGCCATAGCAGCCATAGCCATAGCCATTGCAGCTATAGCCATACCCAAAGCAGCCATAGCCATAGCCATAGCAGCCATAGCAGCCATAGCCATAGCCATAGCAGCAATAGCCATAGCCATAGAAGCCATAGCCACAGCCATAGCCATAGCCATAGCCTTAGCAGCAACAGCCATAGCCATGGCAGCCACAGCAGCCATAGCCATAGCCATAGCAGCCATAGCCATGGCCATAGCAGCCATAGCCGTAGCCTTAGCAGTAACCATAGCAGCAATAGCCATAGCCATAGCAGCCATAGCAGCCATAGCCATAGCCATAGCAGCCATAGCCATAGCAGTAGCAAGCATAGCGATAGCCATAGCAGCCGCAGCCATAGCCATGTCATCCATAGCCATAGCCAAAGCATCCGTAGCCATTGCCATAGCATCCATAGCCATAGTCATAGCTGCCATAGCCATAGGCATAGCAGCCATCGCCATAGCCATAGCAGCCATAGCCATAGCCATAGCAGCCATAGCCATAGCAATAGCAGCTATAGTCATAGCCATAGCAGCTTTAGCCATAGCCAAAGTATCCATAGCCATAGCCATAGCAGCCATAGCCATAGCCATAGCACGCATAGCGACCGCCATAGCTGCCGTAGCCATAGCCATAGCAGCCATAGCCATAGCCATATCAGCCATAGCCATAGCCAAAGCATCCATACCCATAGCCATAGCAGCTATAGCCATAGCCATATCAGCCATAGCCATAACTATAGCAGCCATATCCAAAACAGCCATAGCCATAGCCATAGCAGCCATAGCCATAGCCATAGCAGCGATAGCCATAGCAATAGCACGCATAGCGATAGCCATAGCAGCCGCAGCCATAGCCATAGCAGCCGTAGCCATAGCCATAGCAGCCATAGCCGTAGCCCTAGCAGCCATGGCCACAGCCATAGCCAGAGCAGCCATAGCCATAGCCATAGCAGCCATAGCCATAGCCATTGCAGCTATAGCCATACCCAAAGCAGCCATAGCCATAGCCATAGCAGCCATAGCAGCCATAGCCATAGCCTTAGCAGCCATAGCCATAGCCATAGAAGCCATAGCCACAGCCATAGCCATAGCCATAACCTTAGCAGCAATAGCCATAGCCATGGCAGCCATAGCAGCCATAGCCATAGCCATAGCAGCCATAGCCATAGCCATAGCAGCCATAGCAGCCATAGCCATAGCCATAGCCATAGCAACTATAGCCATAGCCATAGTAGCCACAGCCAAAGATATAGCAGCGATATTAATAGCCATAGCAGCCATAGCAGACATAGACATAGCCATAGCCATAGCAGCCATAGCCATAGCCATAGCAGCCATGGCCATAGCCATAGCCAGAGCAGCCATTGCCATAGCCATAGCAGCCATAGCCATAGCCGTAGCCATAGCCGTTGCCATTGCAGCATTAGCGATTGCAATAGCAGGCATAGCCATAGCCATAGCGGCCATATCAGCCATAGCCGTAGCCATGGCCATAGCCATACCAGTCATGGCCATAGCCATAGCAACAAAAGCCACAGGCATAGTAGCCACAGCCAAAGCTATAGCAGCGATATTCATAGCCATACCAGCCATAGCAGACATAGCCATAGCCATAGCCATAGCAGCCATAGCCATAGCCATAGTCATAGCAGTCATAGCCATAGCCATAGCAGCCATAGCCATAGCCATTGCAGCTATAGCCATACCCAAAGCAGCCATAGCCATAGCCATAGCAGCCATAGCAGCCATAGCCATAGCGATAGCAGCCATAGCCATAGCCATAGAAGCCATAGCCACAGCCATAGCCATAGCCATAGCCTTAGCAGCAACAGCCATAGCCATGGCAGCCATAGCAGCCATAGCCATAGCCATAGCAGCCATAGCCATGGCCATAGCAGCCATAGCCGTAGCCTTAGCAGGAACCATAGCAGCAATAGCCATAGCCATAGCAGTAGCCATAGCAGCCATAGCCATAGCAGTAGCAAGCATAGCGATAACCATAGCAGCCGCAGCCATAGCCATGTCATCCATAGCCATAGCCAAAGCATCCGTAGCCATTGCCATAGCATCCATAGCCATAGTCATAGCAGCCATAGACATAGGCATAGCAGCCATCGCCATAGCCATAGCAGCCATAGCCATAGCCATAGCAGCCATAGCCATAGCAATAGCAGCTATAGTCATAGCCATAGCAGCTTTAGCCATAGCCAAAGTATCCATAGCCATAGCCATAGCAGCCATAGCCGTAGCCCTAGCAGCCATGGCCACAGCCATAGCCAGAGCAGCCATAGCCATAGCTATAGCAGCCATATCCAAAGCAGCCATAGCCATAGCCATAGCAGCCATAGCCATAGCCATAGCAGCCATAGCAGCCATAGCCATAGCCATAGCAGCCATAGCCATAGCAGTAGCAAGCATAGCGATAGCCATAGCAGCCGCAGCCATAGCCATGTCATCCATAGCCATAGCCAAAGCATCCGTAGCCATTGCCATAGCAGCCATAGCCACAGCCATAGCAGGCATAGCCATAGCAGCCAGAGCCGTAGCTATAGCAGCTGTAGCCATAGCCAAAGCAGGCATAGCCATAGCCATAGCAGCCATAGCCATGGCCATAGCAGCCATAGCCATATCCATAGGAGACATAGCCATAGCCATAGCCATAGCCATAGCCATAGCAACAATATTCATCGCCATAGCAGCCCCAGGAGCCATAGCCATGGCCATAGCAGCCATAGCCGTAGCCTTAGCAGTAACCATAGCAGCAATAGCCATAGCCATAGCAGTAGCCATAGCAGCAAGAGCCATAGCCATAGCAGTAGCTATAGCAGCAATAGCCATAGCCATAGCAGCCATAGCAGCCATAGCCATAGCCATAGCAGCCATAGCCATAGCAGTAGCAAGCATAGCGATAGCCATAGCAGCCGCAGCCATAGCCATGTCATCCATAGCCATAGCCAAAGCATCCGTAGCCATTGCCATAGCATCCATAGCCATAGTCATAGCTGCCATAGCCATAGGCATAGCAGCCATCGCCATAGCCATAGCAGCCATAGCCATAGCCATAGCAGCCATAGCCATAGCAATAGCAGCTATAGTCATAGCTATAGCAGCTTTAGCCATAGCCAAAGTATCCATAGCCATAGCCATAGCAGCCATAGCCATAGCCATAGCACGCATAGCGACAGCCATAGCTGACGTAGCCATAGCCATAGCAGCCATAGCCATAGCCATATCAGCCATAGCCATAGCCAAAGCATCCATACCCATAGCCATAGCAGCTATAGCCATAGCCATATCAGCCATAGCCATAGCTATAGCAGCCATATCCAAAGCAGCCATAGCCATAGCCATAGCAGCCATAGCCATAGCCATAGCAGCGATAGCCATAGCAATAGCACGCATAGCGATAGCCATAGCAGCCGCAGCCATAGCCATAGCAGCCGTAGCCATAGCCATAGCAGCCATAGCCGTAGCCCTAGCAGCCATGGCCACAGCCATAGCCAGAGCAGCTATAGCCATAGCCATAGCAGCCATAGCCATAGCCATTGCAGCTATAGCCATACCCAAAGCAGCCATAGCCATAGCCATAGCAGCCATAGCAGCCATAGCCATAGCCATAGCAGCCATAGCCATAGCCATAGAAGCCATAGCCACAGCCATAGCCATAGCCATAGCCTTAGCAGCAACAGCCATAGCCATGGCAGCTATAGCAGCCATAGCCATAGCCATAGCAGCCATAGCCATGGCCATAGCAGCCATAGCCGTAGCCTTAGCAGGAACCATAGCAGCAATAGCCATAGCCATAGCAGTAGCCATAGCAGCCATAGCCATAGCAGTAGCAAGCATAGCGATAGCCATAGCAGCCGCAGCCATAGCCATGTCATCCATAGCCATAGCCAAAGCATCCGTAGCCATTGCCATAGCATCCATAGCCATAGTCATAGCAGCCATAGCCATAGGCATAGCAGCCATCGCCATAGCCATAGCAGCCATAGCCATAGCCATAACAGCCATAGCCATAGCAATAGCAGCTATAGTCATAGCCATAGCAGCTTTAGCCATAGCCAAAGTATCCATAGCCATAGCCATAGCAGCCATAGCCGTAGCCCTAGCAGCCATGGCCACAGCCATAGCCAGAGCAGCCATAGCCATAGCTATAGCAGCCATATCCAAAGCAGCCATAGCCATAGCCATAACAGCCATAGCCATAGCCATAGCAGCGATAGCCATAGCAATAGCACGCATAGCGGTAGCCATAGCAGCCGCAGCCATAGCCATAGCAGCCGTAGCCATAGCCATAGCAGCCATAGCCGTAGCCCTAGCAGCCATGGCCACAGCCATAGCCAGAGCAGCCATAGCCATAGCCATAGCAGCCACAGCCATAGCCGTAGCCATAGCCATTCCCATTGCAGCATTAGCGATAGCAATTGCAGGCATAGCCATAGCCATAGCGGCCATATCAGCCATAACCGTAGCCAAGGCCATAGCCATACCAGCCATGGCCATAGCCATAGCAGCCATAGCCATAGCCATAGTCATAGCAGTCATAGCCATAGCCATAGCAGCCATAGCCATAGCCACAGCAGTCATAGCGATAGCCATAGCAGCCGTAGCCATAGCCATAGCAGCCACTGTCATAGCCATAGCCATATCCACAGCAGCCATAGCCATAGCAATAGCAGCCATTGCCATAGCCATAGCCATAGCCACAGCAGCCATAGCCATAGCCAGGGAAGACATAGCCATAGCCAGAGCAGACATAGCCATAGCCATAGCCAAAGCGGCCAATGCCATTGCCACAGCAGTTATAGCCATAGCCGTAGCAGCCATAGGCATAGCTATACCAGCCGTAGACATAGCAGCCATTGCCATGGACATTGCAGCCATAGCCATAGCCATAGCAGCCGTAGCCATAGCCATAGCCATTGCAGCCATAGCAATAGCAGTCATAGAAATAGCCATAGCAGCCGGAGCCATAGCCATAGCAGCTATAGCCATACCCGAAGCAGCCATTGCCAAAGCTATTGCAGCCATAGCCATAGCCATAGCAGCCATAGCCATAGCCATAGCAGTCATAGCGGTAGCCATAGCAGCCGTAGCCATAGCCATAGCAGCCATAGCCATAGCCCAAGCAGACATGGCCATAGCCGTAGCCAGAGCAGCCATAGCCATAGCCATAGCAGCCATAGGAATAGCCATAGCAGCTATAGCCATACCCAAAGCAGTCATAGCCATTGCCATAGCAGCCAGAGACATAGCCATAGCAGCTATAGCCATAACCATAGTAGCCATAGCCATAGCCATAGCCATAGGAGCCATACCAGACATGGTCATAGCCATATCAGTCATAGCCATAGACATAGCAGCCATATCCATAGCCATAGCCAGAGCAGCCAATGCCATAGCCATAGCAGTTATAGCGATAGCCGTAGCAGCGATACGCATTGCTATACCAGCTATAGACGTAGCAGCCATAGCCATAGCCATAGGAGCCATAGCTATATCCATAGCAGCAATAGCCACAGCCATAGCCATAGCCATAGCCATAGCAGACATAGCCACAGTCAAAGCTAATGCAGCCATAGTCATAGCCATTGCAGCCATAGACATAGCAGTAATAGCCATGGCCATAGCAGCCATAGCAGCCACAGCCATAGCCATTGTAGCCACAGCCAAAGCTATTGCTGCCATAGCCATCGCCATAGTCACACCAGCCATAGCCATAGCCATAGCAGCCATAGCCATAGCCATAGCAGCCATAGCCATAGCCATAGCCATAGCCGTAGCAACAATAGCCATAGCCATAGCAGCCAGAGCAGTCATGGACATAGCCATAGTAGCCATAGCCATAGCCACAGCAGCCATGGGCATAGCCATAGCCATAGCAGCCATAGCCATAGCTATAGCTGTACCAGCCATAGCCAAAGCCAGAGCCAAGGCAGACATTGCCATAGCCATAGCAGCCATAGCCATAGCCATAGCAGCCATAGCCACAGCCATAGCCATAGTAGCCATAGCCACAGCCATAGCAGCCATAGCAATAGCCATAACCATAGTAGCCATAGCCATAGCTATAGCGATAGTAGCCACAGCCAAAGCTATTGCAGCCATAGCCATAGCCATAGCAGCCGTAGCCATAGCCACAGCCGTCATAGCGACAACCATAGCAGCCGTAGCCATATCCATAGCAGCCATAGCCATAGCCATAGCAGCCATAGCCATAGCCATAGCCATAGCCGTAGCAACAATAGCCATAGCCATAGCAGGCAGAGCAGTCATGGCCATAGCCATAGTAGCCATAGCTATAGCCACAGCAGCCATGGGCATAACCATAGCCATAGCAGCCATAGCCATAGCTATAGCTGTACCAGCCATAGCCAAAGCCAGAGCCATGGCAGACATTGCCATAGCCATAGCAGCCATAGCCATAGCCATAGCAGCCATAGCCATAGCCATAGCCATAGTAGCCATAGCCACAGCCATAGCAGCCATAGCAATAGCCATAACCATAGTAGCCATAGCCATAGCCGTAGCGATAGTAGCCACAGCCAAAGCTATTGCAGCCATAGCCATAACCATAGCAGCCGTAGCCATAGCCACAGCCGTCATAGCGACAGCCATAGCAGCCGTAGCCATAGCCATAGCAGCCATAGCCACAGCCCTAGCAGCCATAGCCATAGCCATAGCCGTAGCGACAATAGCCATAGCCATAGCAACCAGAGCAGTCATGGCCATAGCCATAGTAGCCATAGCCATAGCCACAGCAGCCATGGGCATAGCCATAGCCATAGCAGCCATAGCCATAGCTATAGCTGTACCAGCCATAGCCAAAGCCAGAGCCACGGCAGACATTGCCATAGCCATAGCAGCAATAGCCATAGCCATAGCTATAGTAGCCATAGCCACAGCCATAGCAGCCATAGCAATAGCCATAACCATAGTAGCCATAGCCATAGCCATAGCGATAGTAGCCACAGCCAAAGCTATTGCAGCCATAGCCATAGCTATAGCAGCCGTAGCCATAGCCACAGCCGTCATAGCGACAGCAATAGCAGCCGTAGCCATAGCCATAGCAGCCATAGCCATAGCCCCAGCAGCCATGGCCACAGCCATAGCCAGAGCAGCCAGAGCCATAGCCATAGCAGCCATATCCATAGCCATAGCAGCTATAGCCATACCCAAAGCAGCCATAGCCATTGCCATAGCAGCCAGAGCCATAGCCATAGCAGCTATAGCCATAACCATAGTAGCCATAGCCATAGCCATAGCCATAGCAGCCATAGCAGCCGTAGCCATAGCCATAGCAGCCATAGCCGTAGCCCTAGCAGCCATGGCCACAGCCATAGCCAGAGCAGCCATAGCCATGGCCATAGCAGCCATAGCCGTAGCCTTAGCAGTAACCATAGCAGCAATAGCCATAGCCATAGCAGCCATAGCAGCCATAGCCATAGCCATAGCAGCCATAGCCATAGCAGTAGCAAGCATAGCGATAGCCATAGCAGCCGCAGCCATAGCCATGTCATCCATAGCCATAGCCAAAGCATCCGTAGCCATTGCCATAGCATCCATAGCCATAGTCATAGCTGCCATAGCCATAGGCATAGCAGCCATCGCCATAGCCATAGCCATAGGAGCCATACCAGACATGGTCATAGCCATATCAGTCATAGCCATAGACATAGCAGCCATATCCATAGCCATAGCCAGAGCAGCCAATGCCATAGCCATAGCAGTTATAGCGATAGCCGTAGCAGCGATACGCATTGCTATACCAGCTATAGACGTAGCAGCCATAGCCATAGCCATAGGAGCCATAGCTATATCCATAGCAGCAATAGCCACAGCCATAGCCATAGCCATAGCCATAGCAGACATAGCCACAGTCAAAGCTAATGCAGCCATAGTCATAGCCATTGCAGCCATAGACATAGCAGTAATTGCCATGGCCATAGCAGCCATAGCAGCCACAGCCATAGCCATTGTAGCCACAGCCAAAGCTATTGCTGCCATAGCCATCGCCATAGTCACACCAGCCATAGCCATAGCCATAGCAGCCATAGCCATAGCCATAGCAGCCATAGCCATAGCCATAGCCATAGCCGTAGCAACAATAGCCATAGCCATAGCAGCCAGAGCAGTCATGGACATAGCCATAGTAGCCATAGCCATAGCCACAGCAGCCATGGGCATAGCCATAGCCATAGCAGCCATAGCCATAGCTATAGCTGTACCAGCCATAGCCAAAGCCAGAGCCAAGGCAGACATTGCCATAGCCATAGCAGCCATAGCCATAGCCATAGCAGCCATAGCCACAGCCATAGCCATAGTAGCCATAGCCACAGCCATAGCCATAGCCGTAGCAACAATAGCCATAGCCATAGCAGGCAGAGCAGTCATGGCCATAGCCATAGTAGCCATAGCTATAGCAACAGCAGCCATGGGCATAGCCATAGCCATAGCAGCCATAGCCATAGCTATAGCTGTACCAGCCATAGCCAAAGCCAGAGCCATGGCAGACATTGCCATAGCCATAGCAGCCATAGCCATAGCCATAGCAGCCATAGCCATAGCCATAGCCATAGTAGCCATAGCCACAGCCATAGCAGCCATAGCAATAGCCATAACCATAGTAGCCATAGCCATAGCCATAGCGATAGTAGCCACAGCCAAAGCTATTGCAGCCATAGCCATAACCATAGCAGCCGTAGCCATAGCCACAGCCGTCATAGCGACAGCCATAGCAGCCGTAGCCATAGCCATAGCAGCCATAGCCACAGCCCTAGCAGCCATAGCCATAGCCATAGCCGTAGCGACAATAGCCATAGCCATAGCAGCCAGAGCAGTCATGGCCATAGCCATAGTAGCCATAGCCATAGCCACAGCAGCCATGGGCATAGCCATAGCCATAGCAGCCATAGCCATAGCTATAGCTGTACCAGCCATAGCCAAAGCCAGAGCCACGGCAGACATTGCCATAGCCATAGCAGCAATAGCCATAGCCATAGCAGCCGTAGCCATAGCCATAGCCATAGTAGCCATAGCCACAGCCATAGCAGCCATAGCAATAGCCATAACCATAGTAGCCATAGCCATAGCCACAGCGATAGTAGCCACAGCCAAAGCTATTGCAGCCATAGCCATAGCAGCCGTAGCCATAGCCACAGCCGTCATAGCGGCAGCCATAGCAGCCGTAGCCATAGCCATAGCAGCCATAGCCATAGCCCTAGCAGCCATAGCCATAGCCATAGCCGTAGCAACAATAGCCATAGCCATAGCAGCCAGAGCAGTCATGGCCATAGCCATAGTAGCCATAGCCATAGCCACAGCAGCCATGGGCATAGCCATAGCCATAGCAGCCATAGCCATAGCTATAGCTGTACCAGCCATAGCCAAAGCCAGAGCCATGGCTGACATTGCCATAGCCATAGCAGCCATAGCCATAGCCATAGCTATAGTAGCCATAGCCACAGCCATAGCAGCCATAGCAATAGCCATAACCATAGTAGCCATAGCCATAGCCATAGCGATAGTAGCCACAGCCAAAGCTATTGCAGCCATAGCCATAGCCATATTAGCCGTAGCCATAGCCACAGCCGTCATAGCGACTGCAATAGCAGCCGTAGCCATAGCCATAGCAGCCATAGCCATAGCCCCAGCAGCCATGGCCACAGCCATAGCCAGAGCAGCCAGAGCCATAGCCATAGCAGCCATATCCATAGCCATAGCAGCTATAGCCATACCCAAAGCAGCCATAGCCATTGCCATAGCAGCCAGAGCCATAGCCATAGCAGCTATAGCCATAACCATAGTAGCCATAGCCATAGCCATAGCCATAGCAGCCATAGCAGCCGTAGCCATAGCCATAGCAGCCATAGCCGTAGCCCTAGCAGCCATGGCCACAGCCATAGCCAGAGCAGCCATAGCCATAGCCATAGCAGCCATAGCCATAGCCATTGCAGCTATAGCCATACCCAAAGCAGCCATAGCCATAGCCATAGCAGCCATAGCAGCCATAGCCATAGCCATAGCAGCAATAGCCATAGCCATAGAAGCCATAGCCACAGCCATAGCCATAGCCATAGCCTTAGCAGCAACAGCCATAGCCAAGGCAGCCATAGCAGCCATAGCCATAGCCATAGCAGCCATAGCCATGGCCATAGCAGCCATAGCCGTAGCCTTAGCAGTAACCATAGCAGCAATAGCCATAGCCATAGCAGCCATAGCAGCCATAGCCATAGCCATAGCAGCCATAGCCATAGCAGCCGCAGCCATAGCCATGTCATCCATAGCCATAGCCAAAGCATCCGTAGCCATTGCCATAGCATCCATAGCCATAGTCATAGCTGCCATAGCCATAGGCATAGCAGCCATCGCCATAGCCATAGCAGCCATAGCCATAGCCATAGCAGCCATAGCCATAGCAATAGCAGCTATAGTCATAGCCATAGCAGCTTTAACCATAGCCAAAGTATCCATAGCCATAGCCATAGCAGCCATAGCCATAGCCATAGCACGCATAGCGACCGCCATAGCTGCCGTAGCCATAGCCATAGCAGCCATAGCCATAGCCATATCAGCCATAGCCATAGCCAAAGCATCCATACCCATAGCCATAGCAGCTATAGCCATAGCCATATCAGCCATAGCCATAACTATAGCAGCCATATCCAAAGCAGCCATAGCCATAGCCATAGCAGCCATAGCCATAGCCATAGCAGCGATAGCCATAGCAATAGCACGCATAGCGATAGCCATAGCAGCCGCAGCCATAGCCATAGCAGCCGTAGCCATAGCCATAGCAGCCATAGCCGTAGCCCTAGCAGCCATGGCCACAGCCATAGCCAGAGCAGCCATAGCCATAGCCATAGCAGCCATAGACATAGCAGTAATTGCCATGGCCATAGCAGCCATAGCAGCCACAGCCATAGCCATTGTAGCCACAGCCAAAGCTATTGCTGCCATAGCCATCGCCATAGTCACACCAGCCATAGCCATAGCCATAGCAGCCATAGCCATAGCCATAGCAGCCATAGCCATAGCCATAGCCATAGCCGTAGCAACAATAGCCATAGCCATAGCAGCCAGAGCAGTCATGGACATAGCCATAGTAGCCATAGCCATAGCCACAGCAGCCATGGGCATAGCCATAGCCATAGCAGCCATAGCCATAGCTATAGCTGTACCAGCCATAGCCAAAGCCAGAGCCAAGGCAGACATTGCCATAGCCATAGCAGCCATAGCCATAGCCATAGCAGCCATAGCCACAGCCATAGCCATAGTAGCCATAGCCACAGCCATAGCAGTCATAGCAATAGCCATGACCATAGTAGCCATAGCCATAGCTATAGCGATAGTAGCCACAGCCAAAGCTATTGCAGCCATAGCCATAGCCATAGCAGCCGTAGCCATAGCCACAGCCGTCATAGCGACAACCATAGCAGCCGTAGCCATAGCCATAGCAGCCATAGCCATAGCCATAGCAGCCATAGCCATAGCCATTGCCATAGCCGTAGCAACAATAGCCATAGCCATAGCAGGCAGAGCAGTCATGGCCATAGCCATAGTAGCCATAGCTATAGCAACAGCAGCCATGGGCATAGCCATAGCCATAGCAGCCATAGCCATAGCTATAGCTGTACCAGCCATAGCCAAAGCCAGAGCCATGGCAGACATTGCCATAGCCATAGCAGCCATAGCCATAGCCATAGCAGCCATAGCCATAGCCATAGCCATAGTAGCCATAGCCACAGCCATAGCAGCCATAGCAATAGCCATAACCATAGTAGCCATAGCCATAGCCATAGCGATAGTAGCCACAGCCAAAGCTATTGCAGCCATAGCCATAACCATAGCAGCCGTAGCCATAGCCACAGCCGTCATAGCGACAGCCATAGCAGCCGTAGCCATAGCCATAGCAGCCATAGCCACAGCCCTAGCAGCCATAGCCATAGCCATAGCCGTAGCGACAATAGCCATAGCCATAGCAGCCAGAGCAGTCATGGCCATAGCCATAGTAGCCATAGCCATAGCCACAGCAGCCATGGGCATAGCCATAGCCATAGCAGCCATAGCCATAGCTATAGCTGTACCAGCCATAGCCAAAGCCAGAGCCACGGCAGACATTGCCATAGCCATAGCAGCAATAGCCATAGCCATAGCTATAGTAGCCATAGCCACAGCCATAGCAGCCATAGCAATAGCCATAACCATAGTAGCCATAGCCATAGCCATAGCGATAGTAGCCACAGCCAAAGCTATTGCAGCCATAGCCATAGCCATAGCAGCCGTAGCCATAGCCACAGCCGTCATAGCGACAGCAATAGCAGCCGTAGCCATAGCCATAGCAGCCATAGCCATAGCCCCAGCAGCCATGGCCACAGCCATAGCCAGAGCAGCCAGAGCCATAGCCATAGCAGCCATATCCATAGCCATAGCAGCTATAGCCATACCCAAAGCAGCCATAGCCATTGCCATAGCAGCCAGAGCCATAGCCATAGCAGCTATAGCCATAACCATAGTAGCCATAGCCATAGCCATAGCCATAGCAGCCATAGCAGCCGTAGCCATAGCCATAGCAGCCATAGCCGTAGCCCTAGCAGCCATGGCCACAGCCATAGCCAGAGCAGCCATAGCCATAGCCATAGCAGCCATAGCCATAGCCATTGCAGCTATAGCCATACCCAAAGCAGCCATAGCCATAGCCATAGCAGCCATAGCAGCCATAGCCATAGCCATAGCAGCAATAGCCATAGCCATAGAAGCCATAGCCACAGCCATAGCCATAGCCATAGCCTTAGCAGCAACAGCCATAGCCATGGCAGCCACAGCAGCCATAGCCATAGCCATAGCAGCCATAGCCATGGCCATAGCAGCCATAGCCGTAGCCTTAGCAGTAACCATAGCAGCAATAGCCATAGCCATAGCAGCCATAGCAGCCATAGCCATAGCCATAGCAGCCATAGCCATAGCAGTAGCAAGCATAGCGATAGCCATAGCAGCCGCAGCCATAGCCATGTCATCCATAGCCATAGCCAAAGCATCCGTAGCCATTGCCATAGCATCCATAGCCATAGTCATAGCTGCCATAGCCATAGGCATAGCAGCCATCGCCATAGCCATAGCAGCCATAGCCATAGCCATAGCAGCCATAGCCATAGCAATAGCAGCTATAGTCATAGCCATAGCAGCTTTAGCCATAGCCAAAGTATCCATAGCCATAGCCATAGCAGCCATAGCCATAGCCATAGCACGCATAGCGACCGCCATAGCTGCCGTAGCCATAGCCATAGCAGCCATAGCCATAGCCATATCAGCCATAGCCATAGCCAAAGCATCCATACCCATAGCCATAGCAGCTATAGCCATAGCCATATCAGCCATAGCCATAACTATAGCAGCCATATCCAAAACAGCCATAGCCATAGCCATAGCAGCCATAGCCATAGCCATAGCAGCGATAGCCATAGCAATAGCACGCATAGCGATAGCCATAGCAGCCGCAGCCATAGCCATAGCAGCCGTAGCCATAGCCATAGCAGCCATAGCCGTAGCCCTAGCAGCCATGGCCACAGCCATAGCCAGAGCAGCCATAGCCATAGCCATAGCAGCCATAGCCATAGCCATTGCAGCTATAGCCATACCCAAAGCAGCCATAGCCATAGCCATAGCAGCCATAGCAGCCATAGCCATAGCCTTAGCAGCCATAGCCATAGCCATAGAAGCCATAGCCACAGCCATAGCCATAGCCATAACCTTAGCAGCAATAGCCATAGCCATGGCAGCCATAGCAGCCATAGCCATAGCCATAGCAGCCATAGCCATAGCCATAGCAGCCATAGCAGCCATAGCCATAGCCATAGCCATAGCAACTATAGCCATAGCCATAGTAGCCACAGCCAAAGATATAGCAGCGATATTAATAGCCATAGCAGCCATAGCAGACATAGACATAGCCATAGCCATAGCAGCCATAGCCATAGCCATAGCAGCCATGGCCATAGCCATAGCCAGAGCAGCCATTGCCATAGCCATAGCAGCCATAGCCATAGCCGTAGCCATAGCCGTTGCCATTGCAGCATTAGCGATTGCAATAGCAGGCATAGCCATAGCCATAGCGGCCATATCAGCCATAGCCGTAGCCATGGCCATAGCCATACCAGTCATGGCCATAGCCATAGCAACAAAAGCCACAGGCATAGTAGCCACAGCCAAAGCTATAGCAGCGATATTCATAGCCATACCAGCCATAGCAGACATAGCCATAGCCATAGCCATAGCAGCCATAGCCATAGCCATAGTCATAGCAGTCATAGCCATAGCCATAGCAGCCATAGCCATAGCCATTGCAGCTATAGCCATACCCAAAGCAGCCATAGCCATAGCCATAGCAGCCATAGCAGCCATAGCCATAGCCATAGCAGCCATAGCCATAGCCATAGAAGCCATAGCCACAGCCATAGCCATAGCCATAGCCTTAGCAGCAACAGCCATAGCCATGGCAGCCATAGCAGCCATAGCCATAGCCATAGCAGCCATAGCCATGGCCATAGCAGCCATAGCCGTAGCCTTAGCAGGAACCATAGCAGCAATAGCCATAGCCATAGCAGTAGCCATAGCAGCCATAGCCATAGCAGTAGCAAGCATAGCGATAACCATAGCAGCCGCAGCCATAGCCATGTCATCCATAGCCATAGCCAAAGCATCCGTAGCCATTGCCATAGCATCCATAGCCATAGTCATAGCAGCCATAGACATAGGCATAGCAGCCATCGCCATAGCCATAGCAGCCATAGCCATAGCCATAGCAGCCATAGCCATAGCAATAGCAGCTATAGTCATAGCCATAGCAGCTTTAGCCATAGCCAAAGTATCCATAGCCATAGCCATAGCAGCCATAGCCGTAGCCCTAGCAGCCATGGCCACAGCCATAGCCAGAGCAGCCATAGCCATAGCTATAGCAGCCATATCCAAAGCAGCCATAGCCATAGCCATAGCAGCCATAGCCATAGCCATAGCAGCCATAGCAGCCATAGCCATAGCCATAGCAGCCATAGCCATAGCAGTAGCAAGCATAGCGATAGCCATAGCAGCCGCAGCCATAGCCATGTCATCCATAGCCATAGCCAAAGCATCCGTAGCCATTGCCATAGCAGCCATAGCCACAGCCATAGCAGGCATAGCCATAGCAGCCAGAGCCGTAGCTATAGCAGCTGTAGCCATAGCCAAAGCAGGCATAGCCATAGCCATAGCAGCCATAGCCATGGCCATAGCAGCCATAGCCATATCCATAGGAGACATAGCCATAGCCATAGCCATAGCCATAGCCATAGCAACAATATTCATCGCCATAGCAGCCCCAGGAGCCATAGCCATGGCCATAGCAGCCATAGCCGTAGCCTTAGCAGTAACCATAGCAGCAATAGCCATAGCCATAGCAGTAGCCATAGCAGCAAGAGCCATAGCCATAGCAGTAGCTATAGCAGCAATAGCCATAGCCATAGCAGCCATAGCAGCCATAGCCATAGCCATAGCAGCCATAGCCATAGCAGTAGCAAGCATAGCGATAGCCATAGCAGCCGCAGCCATAGCCATGTCATCCATAGCCATAGCCAAAGCATCCGTAGCCATTGCCATAGCATCCATAGCCATAGTCATAGCTGCCATAGCCATAGGCATAGCAGCCATCGCCATAGCCATAGCAGCCATAGCCATAGCCATAGCAGCCATAGCCATAGCAATAGCAGCTATAGTCATAGCTATAGCAGCTTTAGCCATAGCCAAAGTATCCATAGCCATAGCCATAGCAGCCATAGCCATAGCCATAGCATGCATAGCGACAGCCATAGCTGACGTAGCCATAGCCATAGCAGCCATAGCCATAGCCATATCAGCCATAGCCATAGCCAAAGCATCCATACCCATAGCCATAGCAGCTATAGCCATAGCCATATCAGCCATAGCCATAGCTATAGCAGCCATATCCAAAGCAGCCATAGCCATAGCCATAGCAGCCATAGCCATAGCCATAGCAGCGATAGCCATAGCAATAGCACGCATAGCGATAGCCATAGCAGCCGCAGCCATAGCCATAGCAGCCGTAGCCATAGCCATAGCAGCCATAGCCGTAGCCCTAGCAGCCATGGCCACAGCCATAGCCAGAGCAGCTATAGCCATAGCCATAGCAGCCATAGCCATAGCCATTGCAGCTATAGCCATACCCAAAGCAGCCATAGCCATAGCCATAGCAGCCATAGCAGCCATAGCCATAGCCATAGCAGCCATAGCCATAGCCATAGAAGCCATAGCCACAGCCATAGCCATAGCCATAGCCTTAGCAGCAACAGCCATAGCCATGGCAGCTATAGCAGCCATAGCCATAGCCATAGCAGCCATAGCCATGGCCATAGCAGCCATAGCCGTAGCCTTAGCAGGAACCATAGCAGCAATAGCCATAGCCATAGCAGTAGCCATAGCAGCCATAGCCATAGCAGTAGCAAGCATAGCGATAGCCATAGCAGCCGCAGCCATAGCCATGTCATCCATAGCCATAGCCAAAGCATCCGTAGCCATTGCCATAGCATCCATAGCCATAGTCATAGCAGCCATAGCCATAGGCATAGCAGCCATCGCCATAGCCATAGCAGCCATAGCCATAGCCATAACAGCCATAGCCATAGCAATAGCAGCTATAGTCATAGCCATAGCAGCTTTAGCCATAGCCAAAGTATCCATAGCCATAGCCATAGCAGCCATAGCCGTAGCCCTAGCAGCCATGGCCACAGCCATAGCCAGAGCAGCCATAGCCATAGCTATAGCAGCCATATCCAAAGCAGCCATAGCCATAGCCATAACAGCCATAGCCATAGCCATAGCAGCGATAGCCATAGCAATAGCACGCATAGCGGTAGCCATAGCAGCCGCAGCCATAGCCATAGCAGCCGTAGCCATAGCCATAGCAGCCATAGCCGTAGCCCTAGCAGCCATGGCCACAGCCATAGCCAGAGCAGCCATAGCCATAGCCATAGCAGCCATAGCCATAGCTATAGCTGTACCAGCCATAGCCAAAGCCAGAGCCAAGGCAGACATTGCCATAGCCATAGCAGCCATAGCCATAGCCATAGCAGCCATAGCCACAGCCATAGCCATAGTAGCCATAGCCACAGCCATAGCAGCCATAGCAATAGCCATAACCATAGTAGCCATAGCCATAGCTATAGCGATAGTAGCCACAGCCAAAGCTATTGCAGCCATAGCCATAGCCATAGCAGCCGTAGCCATAGCCACAGCCGTCATAGCGACAACCATAGCAGCCGTAGCCATATCCATAGCAGCCATAGCCATAGCCATAGCAGCCATAGCCATAGCCATAGCCATAGCCGTAGCAACAATAGCCATAGCCATAGCAGGCAGAGCAGTCATGGCCATAGCCATAGTAGCCATAGCTATAGCCACAGCAGCCATGGGCATAACCATAGCCATAGCAGCCATAGCCATAGCTATAGCTGTACCAGCCATAGCCAAAGCCAGAGCCATGGCAGACATTGCCATATCCATAGCAGCCATAGCCATAGCCATAGCAGCCATAGCCATAGCCATAGCCATAGTAGCCATAGCCACAGCCATAGCAGCCATAGCAATAGCCATAACCATAGTAGCCATAGCCATAGCCGTAGCGATAGTAGCCACAGCCAAAGCTATTGCAGCCATAGCCATAACCATAGCAGCCGTAGCCATAGCCACAGCCGTCATAGCGACAGCCATAGCAGCCGTAGCCATAGCCATAGCAGCCATAGCCACAGCCCTAGCAGCCATAGCCATAGCCATAGCCGTAGCGACAATAGCCATAGCCATAGCAACCAGAGCAGTCATGGCCATAGCCATAGTAGCCATAGCCATAGCCACAGCAGCCATGGGCATAGCCATAGCCATAGCAGCCATAGCCATAGCTATAGCTGTACCAGCCATAGCCAAAGCCAGAGCCACGGCAGACATTGCCATAGCCATAGCAGCAATAGCCATAGCCATAGCTATAGTAGCCATAGCCACAGCCATAGCAGCCATAGCAATAGCCATAACCATAGTAGCCATAGCCATAGCCATAGCGATAGTAGCCACAGCCAAAGCTATTGCAGCCATAGCCATAGCTATAGCAGCCGTAGCCATAGCCACAGCCGTCATAGCGACAGCAATAGCAGCCGTAGCCATAGCCATAGCAGCCATAGCCATAGCCCCAGCAGCCATGGCCACAGCCATAGCCAGAGCAGCCAGAGCCATAGCCATAGCAGCCATATCCATAGCCATAGCAGCTATAGCCATACCCAAAGCAGCCATAGCCATTGCCATAGCAGCCAGAGCCATAGCCATAGCAGCTATAGCCATAACCATAGTAGCCATAGCCATAGCCATAGCCATAGCAGCCATAGCAGCCGTAGCCATAGCCATAGCAGCCATAGCCGTAGCCCTAGCAGCCATGGCCACAGCCATAGCCAGAGCAGCCATAGCCATGGCCATAGCAGCCATAGCCGTAGCCTTAGCAGTAACCATAGCAGCAATAGCCATAGCCATAGCAGCCATAGCAGCCATAGCCATAGCCATAGCAGCCATAGCCATAGCAGTAGCAAGCATAGCGATAGCCATAGCAGCCGCAGCCATAGCCATGTCATCCATAGCCATAGCCAAAGCATCCGTAGCCATTGCCATAGCATCCATAGCCATAGTCATAGCTGCCATAGCCATAGGCATAGCAGCCATCGCCATAGCCATAGCCATAGGAGCCATACCAGACATGGTCATAGCCATATCAGTCATAGCCATAGACATAGCAGCCATATCCATAGCCATAGCCAGAGCAGCCAATGCCATAGCCATAGCAGTTATAGCGATAGCCGTAGCAGCGATACGCATTGCTATACCAGCTATAGACGTAGCAGCCATAGCCATAGCCATAGGAGCCATAGCTATATCCATAGCAGCAATAGCCACAGCCATAGCCATAGCCATAGCCATAGCAGACATAGCCACAGTCAAAGCTAATGCAGCCATAGTCATAGCCATTGCAGCCATAGACATAGCAGTAATTGCCATGGCCATAGCAGCCATAGCAGCCACAGCCATAGCCATTGTAGCCACAGCCAAAGCTATTGCTGCCATAGCCATCGCCATAGTCACACCAGCCATAGCCATAGCCATAGCAGCCATAGCCATAGCCATAGCAGCCATAGCCATAGCCATAGCCATAGCCGTAGCAACAATAGCCATAGCCATAGCAGCCAGAGCAGTCATGGACATAGCCATAGTAGCCATAGCCATAGCCACAGCAGCCATGGGCATAGCCATAGCCATAGCAGCCATAGCCATAGCTATAGCTGTACCAGCCATAGCCAAAGCCAGAGCCAAGGCAGACATTGCCATAGCCATAGCAGCCATAGCCATAGCCATAGCAGCCATAGCCACAGCCATAGCCATAGTAGCCATAGCCACAGCCATAGCCATAGCCGTAGCAACAATAGCCATAGCCATAGCAGGCAGAGCAGTCATGGCCATAGCCATAGTAGCCATAGCTATAGCAACAGCAGCCATGGGCATAGCCATAGCCATAGCAGCCATAGCCATAGCTATAGCTGTACCAGCCATAGCCAAAGCCAGAGCCATGGCAGACATTGCCATAGCCATAGCAGCCATAGCCATAGCCATAGCAGCCATAGCCATAGCCATAGCCATAGTAGCCATAGCCACAGCCATAGCAGCCATAGCAATAGCCATAACCATAGTAGCCATAGCCATAGCCATAGCGATAGTAGCCACAGCCAAAGCTATTGCAGCCATAGCCATAACCATAGCAGCCGTAGCCATAGCCACAGCCGTCATAGCGACAGCCATAGCAGCCGTAGCCATAGCCATAGCAGCCATAGCCACAGCCCTAGCAGCCATAGCCATAGCCATAGCCGTAGCGACAATAGCCATAGCCATAGCAGCCAGAGCAGTCATGGCCATAGCCATAGTAGCCATAGCCATAGCCACAGCAGCCATGGGCATAGCCATAGCCATAGCAGCCATAGCCATAGCTATAGCTGTACCAGCCATAGCCAAAGCCAGAGCCACGGCAGACATTGCCATAGCCATAGCAGCAATAGCCATAGCCATAGCAGCCGTAGCCATAGCCATAGCCATAGTAGCCATAGCCACAGCCATAGCAGCCATAGCAATAGCCATAACCATAGTAGCCATAGCCATAGCCACAGCGATAGTAGCCACAGCCAAAGCTATTGCAGCCATAGCCATAGCAGCCGTAGCCATAGCCACAGCCGTCATAGCGGCAGCCATAGCAGCCGTAGCCATAGCCATAGCAGCCATAGCCATAGCCCTAGCAGCCATAGCCATAGCCATAGCCGTAGCAACAATAGCCATAGCCATAGCAGCCAGAGCAGTCATGGCCATAGCCATAGTAGCCATAGCCATAGCCACAGCAGCCATGGGCATAGCCATAGCCATAGCAGCCATAGCCATAGCTATAGCTGTACCAGCCATAGCCAAAGCCAGAGCCATGGCTGACATTGCCATAGCCATAGCAGCCATAGCCATAGCCATAGCTATAGTAGCCATAGCCACAGCCATAGCAGCCATAGCAATAGCCATAACCATAGTAGCCATAGCCATAGCCATAGCGATAGTAGCCACAGCCAAAGCTATTGCAGCCATAGCCATAGCCATATTAGCCGTAGCCATAGCCACAGCCGTCATAGCGACAGCAATAGCAGCCGTAGCCATAGCCATAGCAGCCATAGCCATAGCCCCAGCAGCCATGGCCACAGCCATAGCCAGAGCAGCCAGAGCCATAGCCATAGCAGCCATATCCATAGCCATAGCAGCTATAGCCATACCCAAAGCAGCCATAGCCATTGCCATAGCAGCCAGAGCCATAGCCATAGCAGCTATAGCCATAACCATAGTAGCCATAGCCATAGCCATAGCCATAGCAGCCATAGCAGCCGTAGCCATAGCCATAGCAGCCATAGCCGTAGCCCTAGCAGCCATGGCCACAGCCATAGCCAGAGCAGCCATAGCCATAGCCATAGCAGCCATAGCCATAGCCATTGCAGCTATAGCCATACCCAAAGCAGCCATAGCCATAGCCATAGCAGCCATAGCAGCCATAGCCATAGCCATAGCAGCAATAGCCATAGCCATAGAAGCCATAGCCACAGCCATAGCCATAGCCATAGCCTTAGCAGCAACAGCCATAGCCAAGGCAGCCATAGCAGCCATAGCCATAGCCATAGCAGCCATAGCCATGGCCATAGCAGCCATAGCCGTAGCCTTAGCAGTAACCATAGCAGCAATAGCCATAGCCATAGCAGCCATAGCAGCCATAGCCATAGCCATAGCAGCCATAGCCATAGCAGCCGCAGCCATAGCCATGTCATCCATAGCCATAGCCAAAGCATCCGTAGCCATTGCCATAGCATCCATAGCCATAGTCATAGCTGCCATAGCCATAGGCATAGCAGCCATCGCCATAGCCATAGCAGCCATAGCCATAGCCATAGCAGCCATAGCCATAGCAATAGCAGCTATAGTCATAGCCATAGCAGCTTTAACCATAGCCAAAGTATCCATAGCCATAGCCATAGCAGCCATAGCCATAGCCATAGCACGCATAGCGACCGCCATAGCTGCCGTAGCCATAGCCATAGCAGCCATAGCCATAGCCATATCAGCCATAGCCATAGCCAAAGCATCCATACCCATAGCCATAGCAGCTATAGCCATAGCCATATCAGCCATAGCCATAACTATAGCAGCCATATCCAAAGCAGCCATAGCCATAGCCATAGCAGCCATAGCCATAGCCATAGCAGCGATAGCCATAGCAATAGCACGCATAGCGATAGCCATAGCAGCCGCAGCCATAGCCATAGCAGCCGTAGCCATAGCCATAGCAGCCATAGCCGTAGCCCTAGCAGCCATGGCCACAGCCATAGCCAGAGCAGCCATAGCCATAGCCATAGCAGCCATAGCCATAGCCATTGCAGCTATAGCCATACCCAAAGCAGCCATAGCCATAGCCATAGCAGCCATAGCAGCCATAGCCATAGCCTTAGCAGCCATAGCCATAGCCATAGAAGCCATAGCCACAGCCATAGCCATAGCCATAACCTTAGCAGCAATAGCCATAGCCATGGCAGCCATAGCAGCCATAGCCATAGCCATAGCAGCCATAGCCATAGCCATAGCAGCCATAGCAGCCATAGCCATAGCCATAGCCATAGCAACTATAGCCATAGCCATAGTAGCCACAGCCAAAGATATAGCAGCGATATTAATAGCCATAGCAGCCATAGCAGACATAGACATAGCCATAGCCATAGCAGCCATAGCCATAGCCATAGCAGCCATGGCCATAGCCATAGCCAGAGCAGCCATTGCCATAGCCATAGCAGCCATAGCCATAGCCGTAGCCATAGCCGTTGCCATTGCAGCATTAGCGATTGCAATAGCAGGCATAGCCATAGCCATAGCGGCCATATCAGCCATAGCCGTAGCCATGGCCATAGCCATACCAGTCATGGCCATAGCCATAGCAACAAAAGCCACAGGCATAGTAGCCACAGCCAAAGCTATAGCAGCGATATTCATAGCCATACCAGCCATAGCCATAGCAGCCGCAGCCATAGCCATGTCATCCATAGCCATAGCCAAAGCATCCGTAGCCATTGCCATAGCATCCATAGCCATAGTCATAGCTGCCATAGCCATAGGCATAGCAGCCATAGCCATAGCCATAGCAGCGATAGCCATAGCAATAGCACGCATAGCGATAGCCATAGCAGCCGCAGCCATAGCCATAGCAGCCGTAGCCATAGCCATAGCAGCCATAGCCGTAGCCCTAGCAGCCATGGCCACAGCCATAGCCAGAGCAGCCATAGCCATAGCCATAGCAGCCATAGCCATAGCCATTGCAGCTATAGCCATACCCAAAGCAGCCATAGCCATAGCCATAGCAGCCATAGCAGCCATAGCCATAGCCTTAGCAGCCATAGCCATAGCCATAGAAGCCATAGCCACAGCCATAGCCATAGCCATAACCTTAGCAGCAATAGCCATAGCCATGGCAGCCATAGCAGCCATAGCCATAGCCATAGCAGCCATAGCCATAGCCATAGCAGCCATAGCAGCCATAGCCATAGCCATAGCCATAGCAACTATAGCCATAGCCATAGTAGCCACAGCCAAAGATATAGCAGCGATATTAATAGCCATAGCAGCCATAGCAGACATAGACATAGCCATAGCCATAGCAGCCATAGCCATAGCCATAGCAGCCATGGCCATAGCCATAGCCAGAGCAGCCATTGCCATAGCCATAGCAGCCATAGCCATAGCCGTAGCCATAGCCGTTGCCATTGCAGCATTAGCGATTGCAATAGCAGGCATAGCCATAGCCATAGCGGCCATATCAGCCATAGCCGTAGCCATGGCCATAGCCATACCAGTCATGGCCATAGCCATAGCAACAAAAGCCACAGGCATAGTAGCCACAGCCAAAGCTATAGCAGCGATATTCATAGCCATACCAGCCATAGCAGACATAGCCATAGCCATAGCCATAGCAGCCATAGCCATAGCCATAGTCATAGCAGTCATAGCCATAGCCATAGCAGCCATAGCCATAGCCATTGCAGCTATAGCCATACCCAAAGCAGCCATAGCCATAGCCATAGCAGCCATAGCAGCCATAGCCATAGCCATAGCAGCCATAGCCATAGCCATAGAAGCCATAGCCACAGCCATAGCCATAGCCATAGCCTTAGCAGCAACAGCCATAGCCATGGCAGTCATAGCAGCCATAGCCATAGCCATAGCAGCCATAGCCATGGCCATAGCAGCCATAGCCGTAGCCTTAGCAGGAACCATAGCAGCAATAGCCATAGCCATAGCAGTAGCCATAGCAGCCATAGCCATAGCAGTAGCAAGCATAGCGATAGCCATAGCAGCCGCAGCCATAGCCATGTCATCCATAGCCATAGCCAAAGCATCCGTAGCCATTGCCATAGCATCCATAGCCATAGTCATAGCAGCCATAGACATAGGCATAGCAGCCATCGCCATAGCCATAGCAGCCATAGCCATAGCCATAGCAGCCATAGCCATAGCAATAGCAGCTATAGTCATAGCCATAGCAGCTTTAGCCATAGCCACAGCAGCCATAGCCATAGCCAGGGAAGACATAGCCATAGCCAGAGCAGACATAGCCATAGCCATAGCCAAAGCAGCCAATGCCATTGCAACAGCAGTTATAGCCATAGCCGTAGCAGCCATAGGCATAGCTATACCAGCCATAGACATAGCAGCCATTGCCATGGACATTGCAGCCATAGCCATAGCCATAGCAGCCGTAGCCATAGCCATAGCCATTGCAGCCATAGCAATAGCAGTCATAGAAATAGCCATAGCAGCCGGAGCCATAGCCATAGCAGCTATAGCCATACCCGAAGCAGCCATTGCCAAAGCTATTGCAGCCATAGCCATAGCCATAGCAGCCATAGCCATAGCCATAGCAGTCATAGCGGTAGCCATAGCAGCCGTAGCCATAGCCATAGCAGCCATAGCCATAGCCCAAGCAGACATGGCCATAGCCGTAGCCAGAGCAGCCATAGCCATAGCCATAGCAGCCATAGGAATAGCCATAGCAGCTATAGCCATACCCAAAGCAGTCATAGCCATTGCCATAGCAGCCAGAGCCATAGCCATAGCAGCTATAGCCATAACCATAGTAGCCATAGCCATAGCCATAGCCATAGGAGCCATACCAGACATGGTCATAGCCATATCAGTCATAGCCATAGGCATAGCAGCCATATCCATAGCCATAGCCAGAGCAGCCAATGCCATAGCCATAGCAGTTATAGCGATAGCCGTAGCAGCGATACGCATTGCTATACCAGCTATAGACGTAGCAGCCATAGCCATAGCCATAGGAGCCATAGCTATATCCATAGCAGCAATAGCCACAGGCATAGCCATAGCCATAGCCATAGCAGACATAGCCACAGTCAAAGCTAATGCAGCCATAGTCATAGCCATTGCAGCCATAGACATAGCAGTAATAGCCATGGCCATAGCAGCCATAGCAGCCACAGCCATAGCCATTGTAGCCACAGCCAAAGCTATTGCTGCCATAGCCATCGCCATAGTCACACCAGCCATAGCCATAGCCATAGCAGCCATAGCCATAGCCATAGCAGCCATAGCCATAGCCATAGCCATAGCAGCCAGAGCAGTCATGGACATAGCCATAGTAGCCATAGCCATAGCCACAGCAGCCATGGGCATAGCCATAGCCATAGCAGCCATAGCCATAGCTATAGCTGTACCAGCCATAGCCAAAGCCAGAGCCAAGGCAGACATTGCCATAGCCATAGCAGCCATAGCCATAGCCATAGCAGCCATAGCCACAGCCATAGCTATAGTAGCCATAGCCACAGCCATAGCAGCCATAGCAATAGCCATAACCATAGTAGCCATAGCCATAGCTATAGCGATAGTAGCCACAGCCAAAGCTATTGCAGCCATAGCCATAGCCATAGCAGCCGTAGCCATAGCCACAGCCGTCATAGCGACAACCATAGCAGCCGTAGCCATAGCCATAGCAGCCATAGCCATAGCCATAGCAGCCATAGCCATAGCCATAGCCATAGCCGTAGCAACAATAGCCATAGCCATAGCAGGCAGAGCAGTCATGGCCATAGCCATAGTAGCCATAGCTATAGCCACAGCAGCCATGGGCATAGCCATAGCCATAGCAGCCATAGCCATAGCTATAGCTGTACCAGCCATAGCCAAAGCCAGAGCCATGGCAGACATTGCCATAGCCATAGCAGCCATAGCCATAGCCATAGCAGCCATAGCCATAGCCATAGCCATAGTAGCCATAGCCACAGCCATAGCAGCCATAGCAATAGCCATAACCATAGTAGCCATAGCCATAGCCATAGCGATAGTAGCCACAGCCAAAGCTATTGCAGCCATAGCCATAACCATAGCAGCCGTAGCCATAGCCACAGCCGTCATAGCGACAGCCATAGCAGCCGTAGCCATAGCCATAGCAGCCATAGCCACAGCCCTAGCAGCCATAGCCATAGCCATAGCCGTAGCGACAATAGCCATAGCCATAGCAGCCAGAGCAGTCATGGCCATAGCCATAGTAGCCATAGCCATAGCCACAGCAGCCATGGGCATAGCCATAGCCATAGCAGCCATAGCCATAGCTATAGCTGTACCAGCCATAGCCAAAGCCAGAGCCACGGCAGACATTGCCATAGCCATAGCAGCAATAGCCATAGCCATAGCTATAGTAGCCATAGCCACAGCCATAGCAGCCATAGCAATAGCCATAACCATAGTAGCCATAGCCATAGCCATAGCGATAGTAGCCACAGCCAAAGCTACTGCAGCCATAGCCATAGCCATAGCAGCCGTAGCCATAGCCACAGCCGTCATAGCGACAGCAATAGCAGCCGTAGCCATAGCCATAGCAGCCATAGCCATAGCCCCAGCAGCCATGGCCACAGCCATAGCCAGAGCAGCCAGAGCCATAGCCATAGCAGCCATATCCATAGCCATAGCAGCTATAGCCATACCCAAAGCAGCCATAGCCATTGCCATAGCAGCCAGAGCCATAGCCATAGCAGCTATAGCCATAACCATAGTAGCCATAGCCATAGCCATAGCCATAGCAGCCATAGCAGCCGTAGCCATAGCCATAGCAGACATAGCCGTAGCCCTAGCAGCCATGGCCACAGCCATAGCCAGAGCAGCCATAGCCATGGCCATACCAGCCATAGCCGTAGCCTTAGCAGTAACCATAGCAGCAATAGCCATAGCCATAGCAGCCATAGCAGCCATAGCCATAGCCATAGCAGCCATAGCCATAGCAGTAGCAAGCATAGCGATAGCCATAGCAGCCGCAGCCATAGCCATGTCATCCATAGCCATAGCCAAAGCATCCGTAGCCATTGCCATAGCATCCATAGCCATAGTCATAGCTGCCATAGCCATAGGCATAGCACCAATCGCCATAGCCATAGCCATAGGAGCCATACCAGACATGGTCATAGCCATATCAGTCATAGCCATAGACATAGCAGCCATATCCATAGCCATAGCCAGAGCAGCCAATGCCATAGCCATAGCAGTTATAGCGATAGCCGTAGCAGCGATACGCATTGCTATACCAGCTATAGACGTAGCAGCCATAGCCATAGCCATAGGAGCCATAGCTATATCCATAGCAGCAATAGCCACAGCCATAGCCATAGCCATAGCCATAGCAGACATAGACACAGTCAAAGCTAATGCAGCCATAGTCATAGCCATTGCAGCCATAGACATAGCAGTAATAGCCATGGCCATAGCAGCCATAGCAGCCACAGCCGTAGCCATTGTAGCCACAGCCAAAGCTATTGCTGCCATAGCCATCGCCATAGTCACACCAGCCATAGCCATAGCCATAGCAGCCATAGCCATAGCCATAGCAGCCACAGCCATAGCCATAGCCATAGCCGTAGCAACAATAGCCATAGCCATAGCAGCCAGAGCAGTCATGGACATAGCCATAGTAGCCATAGCCATAGCCAGAGCAGCCATGGGCATAGCCATAGCCATAGCAGCCATAGCCATAGCTATAGCTGTACCAGCCATAGCCAAAGCCAGAGCCAAGGCAGACATTGCCATAGCCATAGCAGCCATAGCCATAGCCATAGCAGCCATAGCCACAGCCATAGTCATAGTAGCCATAGCCACAGCCATAGCAGCCATAGCAATAGCCATGACCATAGTAGCCATAGCCATAGCTATAGCGATAGTAGCCACAGCCAAAGCTATTGCAGCCATAGCCATAGCCATAGCAGCCGTAGCCATAGCCACAGCCGTCATAGCGACAACCATAGCAGCCGTAGCCATAGCCATAGCCACAGCGATAGTAGCCACAGCCAAAGCTATTGCAGCCATAGCAATAGCAGCCGTAGCCATAGCCACAGCCGTCATAGCGGCAGCCATAGCAGCCGTAGCCATAGCCATAGCCCTAGCAGCCATAGCCATAGCCATAGCCGTAGCAACAATAGCCATAGCCATAGCAGCCATAGCAGTCATGGCCATAGCCATAGTAGCCATAGCCATAGCCACAGCAGCCATGGGCATAGCCATAGCCATAGCAGCCATAGCCATAGCTATAGCTGTACCAGCCATAGCCAAAGCCAGAGCCATGGCTGACATTGCCATAGCCATAGCAGCCATAGCCATAGCCATAGCTATAGTAGCCATAGCCACAGCCATAGCAGCCATAGCAATAGCCATAACCATAGTAGCCATAGCCATAGCCATAGCGATAGTAGCCACAGCCAAAGCTATTGCAGCCATAGCCATAGCCATAGCAGCCGTAGCCATAGCCACAGCCGTCATAGCGACAGCAATAGCAGCCGTAGCCATAGCCATAGCAGCCATAGCCATAGCCCCAGCAGCCATGGCCACAGCCATAGCCAGAGCAGCCAGAGCCATAGCCATAGCAGCCATAGCAGCCATAGCCATAGCCATAGCAGCAATAGCCATAGCCGTAGAAGCCATAGCCACAGCCATAGCCATAGCCATAGCCTTAGCAGCAACAGCCATAGCCATGGCAGCCATAGCAGCCATAGCCATTGCCATAGCAGCCAGAGCCATAGCCATAGCAGCTATAGCCATAACCATAGTAGCCATAGCCATAGCCATAGCCATAGCAGCCATAGCAGCCGTAGCCATAGCCATAGCAGCCATAGCCGTAGCCCTAGCAGCCATGGCCACAGCCATAGCCAGAGCAGCCATAGCCATAGCCATAGCAGCCATAGCCATAGCCATTGCAGCTATAGCCATACCCAAAGCAGCCATAGCCATAGCCATAGCAGCCATAGCAGCCATAGCCATAGCCATAGCAGCAATAGCCATAGCCGTAGAAGCCATAGCCACAGCCATAGCCATAGCCATAGCCTTAGCAGCAACAGCCATAGCCATGGCAGCCATAGCAGCCATAGCCATAGCCATAGCAGCCATAGCCATGGCCATAGCAGCCATAGCCGTAGCCATAGCAGCTATAGCCATAGCCATATCATCCATAGCCATAACTATAGCAGCCATATCCAAAGCAGCCATAGCCATAGCCATAGCAGCCATAGCCATAGCCACAGCAGCGATAGCCATAGCAATAGCACGCATAGCGATAGCCATAGCAGCCGCAGCCATAGCCATAGCAGCCGTAGCCATAGCCATAGCAGCCATAGCCGTAGCCCTAGCAGCCATGGCCACAGCCATAGCCAGAGCAGCCATAGCCATAGCCATAGCAGCCATAGCCATAGCCATTGCAGCTATAGCCATACCCAAAGCAGCCATAGCCATAGCCATAGCAGCCATAGCAGCCATAGCCATAGCCTTAGCAGCCATAGCCATAGCCATAGAAGCCATAGCCACAGCCATAGCCATAGCCATAGCCTTAGCAGCAATAGCCATAGCCATGGCAGCCATAGCAGCCATAGCCATAGCCATAGCAGCCATAGCCATAGCCATAGCAGCCATAGCAGCCATAGCCATAGCCATAGTCATAGCAACTATAGCCATAGCCATAGTAGCCACAGCCAAAGATATAGCAGCGATATTAATAGCCATAGCAGCCATAGCAGACATAGACATAGCCATAGCCATAGCAGCCTTAGCCATAGCCATAGCAGCCATGGCCATATCCATAGCCAGAGCAGCCATTGCCATAGCCATAGCAGCCATAGCCATAGCCGTAGCCATAGCCGTTGCCATTGCAGCATTAGCGATTGCAATAGCAGGCATAGCCATAGCCATAGCGGCCATATCAGCCATAGCCGTAGCCATGGCCATAGCCATACCAGACATGGCCATAGCCATAGCAACAAAAGTCACAGGCATAGTAGCCACAGCCAAAGCTATAGCAGCGATATTCATAGCCATACCAGCCATAGCAGACATAGCCATAGCCATAGCCATAGCAGCCATAGCCATAGCCATAGTCATAGCAGTCATAGCCATAGCCATAGCAGCCATAGCCATAGCCATAGAAGCCATAGCCATAGCCATAGCAGCTATAGCCATACCCAAAGCAGCCATAGACATAGCCATAGCAGCCATAGCCATAGCCATAGCCATAGTAGCCATAGCCACAGCCATAGCAGCCATAGCAATAGCCATAACCATAGTAGCCATAGCCATAGCCATAGCCATAGTAGCCACAGCCAAAGCTATTGAAGCCATAGCCATAGCCATAGCAGCCGTAGCCACAGCCATAGCCGTCATAGCGATAGCCATTGCAGCCGTAGCCATAGCCATAGCAGCCATAGCCATACCCTAGCAGCCATGGCCACAGCCATAGCCAGAGCAGCCGTAGCCACACCCATAGCAGCCATTGCCATAGCCATAGCAGCTATAGCCATACCCAAAGCAGACATAGCCATTGCCATAGCAGCCAGAGACATAGCCATAGCAGCTATAGCCATAACCATAGTAGCCATAGCCATAGCCATAGCCATAGCAGCCATAGCAGCCATAGCCATAGCCATAGCAGCCATAGCCATAGCCATAGCACGCATAGCGATAGCCATAGCAGCCATAGCCATAGCCATAGCAGCCATGGCCATAGCCATAGCCAGAGCAGCCATTGCCATAGCCATAGCAGTCATAGCCATAGCCGTAGCCATAGCCATTGCCATTGCAGCATTAGCGATAGCAATAGCAGGCATAGCCATAGCCATAGCGGCCATATCAGCCATAGCCGTAGCCATAGCCGTAGCCATAGCATCCATAGCCATAGCCACAGCAGCGGTAGCCATAGCCATAGCCTTAGCAGCCATAGCCATAGCCGTAGTAGCTATAGCAATAACCATAGCAGACATAGCCATAGCCGTAGCACGCATAGCGATAGCCATAGCAGCCATTACCATAGCCAGAGCAGCCATAGCCATAGCCATGGCATCAATAGCCATATTCATAGCAGCCATACCCATAGCCATAGCAGACATAGCCATAGCCATAGCAGCCATAGCCATAGCCATAGCACGCATAGCGATAGCCATAGGAGCCGTAGCCATAGCCATACCAGCGATAGACACAGCCATATCAGCCATAGCCAAAGCCCTAGCAGCCATGGCCATAGCCATAGTCATAGCAGCCATAGGAATAGCCATAGCGGCTATAGCCATACCCAAAGCAGCCATAGTCATTGCCATAGCAGCCAGAGCCATAGCCATAGCAGCTGTAGCCATAACCATAGTAGCCACAGCCATAGCCATAGCCATAGGAGCCATAGCAGCCATAGCCATAGCCATAGCAGCCATAGCCATAGCCAGAGCAGACATAGCAATAGCCATAGCCATAGCAGCAATAGTCATAGCATTAGCAGCCATAGCCACAGCTGTAGCAGCCATAGCCACAGCAGCCATAGCCACAGCCATAGCAGGCATAGCCATAGCAGCCAGAGCCGTAGCTATAGTAGCTGTAGCCATAGCCAAAGCAGCCATAGCCATAGCCATAGCAGCCATAGCCATGGCCATAGCAGCCATAGCCATATCCATAGGAGCCATAGCCATACGTGTAGCCATAGCAGCCATAGCAGCCATAGCCATAGCAGTCATAGCCATTGCCATAGCCATAGCAGCCATAGCCGTAGCCATTGCAGCCATAACAATAGCCATAGCTGACGTAGCCATAGCCATAGCCGCCATAGCCATAGCCATAGCAGACATATCCATAGCCATAGCTATAGCAGCCATAGCCAGAGCCACAGCCATAGCAGACATAGCCATAGCCATAGCAGCCGCAGCCATAGCCATAGCCATAGCAGCCAGAGCCATAACCATAGCAGCTGTATCCATACCCAGGCATAGCAATAGCCATAGCCATAGCAGCCGGAGCCATAGCCATAGCAGCTATAGCCATAGCCATAATAGCCATAGCCATAGCCATAGCCATAGCCATAGCAGACATAGCCACAGCCAAAGCTAATGAAGCCATAGTCATAGCCATTGCAGCCATAGACATAGCAGTAATAGCCAAGGCCATAGCTGCTATAGCAGCCACAGCCATAGCCATTGGAGCCACATCCAAAGCTATTGCTGCCATAGCCATCGCCATAGTCACAGCAGCCATAGCCATAGCCATAGCAGCCGTAGCCATAGCCATAGCCGTCATAGCGATAGCCATTGCAGCCGTAGTCATAGCCATAGCAGCCATAGCCATAGCCCTAGCAGCCATGGCCACAGCCATAGCCAGAGCAGCCATAGCCATAGCCATAGCAGCCATAGCCATAGCCATAGCAGCTATAGCCATACCCAAAGCAGCCATAGCCATTGCCATAGCAGCCAGAGCCATAGCCATAGCAGCTATAGTCATAACCATAGTAGCCATAGCCATCGCCATAGTCACAGCAGCCATAGCCATAGCCATAGCAGCCAAAGCCATAGCCATAGCAGCCATAGCCATAGCCATAGCCATAGCCGTAGCAACAATAGCCATAGCCATAGCAGCCAGAGCAGTCATAGCCATAGCCATAGTAGCCATAGCCATAGCCACAGCAGCCATGGGCATAGCCATAGCCATAGCAGCCATAGACATAGCTATAGCTGTACCAGCCATAGCCATAGCAGCCATAGCCATAGCCATAACTATAGCAGCCATAGTCATAGCCACAGCCATAGCAGACATAGCCATAGCAGCCAGAGCCGTAGCTATAGCAGCTGTAGCCATAGCCAAAGCAGTCATAGCCATAGCCATAGCAGCCATAGCCATGGCCATAGCAGCCATAGCCATATCCATAGGAGACATAGCCATAGCCATAGCCATAGCCATAGCCATAGCAACAATATTCATCGCCATAGCAGCCCCAGCAGCCATAGCCATGGCCATAGCAGCCATAGCCGTAGCCTTAGCAGTAACCATAGCAGCAATAGCCATAGCCATAGCAGTAGCCATAGCAGCAAGAGCCATAGCCATAGCAGTAGCTATAGCAGCAATAGCCATAGCCATAGCAGCCATAGCAGCCATAGCCATAGCTATAGCAGCCATAGCCATAGCAGTAGCAAGCATAGCGATAGCCATAGCAGCCGCAGCCATAGCCATGTCATCCATAGCCGTAGCCAAAGCATCCGTAGCCATTGCCATAGCATCCATAGCCATAGTCATAGCTGCCATAGCCATAGGCATAGCAGCCATCGCCATAGCCATAGCAACCATAGCCATGGCCATAGCAGCCATAGCCATAGCAACAGCAGCTATAGTCATAGCCATACCAGCTTTAGCCATAGCCAAAGTATCCATAGCCATAGCCATAGCAGCCATAGCCATAGCCATAGCACGCATAGCGACAGCCATAGCTGCCGTAGCCATAGCCATAGCAGCCATAGCCATAGCCATATCAGCCATAGCCATAGCCAAAGCATCCATACCCACAGCCATAGCAGCTATAGCCATAGCCATATCAGCCATAGCCATAGCTATAGCAGCCATATCCAAAGCAGCCATAGCCATAGCCATAGCAGCCATAGCCATAGCCATAGCAGCGATAGCCATAGCAATAGCACGCATAGCGATAGCCATAGCAGCCGCAGCCATAGCCATAGCAGCCGTAGCCATAGCCATAGCAGCCATAGCCGTAGCCCTGGCAGCCGTGGCCACAGCCATAGCCAGAGCAGCCATAGCCATAGCCATAGCAGCCATAGCCATAGCCATGGCATCAATAGCCATATTCATAGCAGCCATACCCATAGCCATAGCAGACATAGCCATAGCCATAGCAGCCATAGCCATAGCCATAGCACGCATAGCGCTAGCCATAGGAGCCGTAGCCATAGCCATACCAGCGATAGACATAGCCATATCAGCCATAGCCAAAGCCCTAGCAGCCATGGCCATAGCCATAGTCATAGCAGCCCTAGGAATAGCCATAGCGGCTATAGCCATACCCAAAGCAGCCATAGTCATTGCCATAGCAGCCAGAGCCATAGCCATAGCAGCTGTAGCCATAACCATAGTAGCCACAGCCATAGCCATAGCCATAGGAGCCATAGCAGCCATAGCCATAGCCATAGCAGCCATGGCAATAGCCATAGCCAGAGCAGCCGTAGCCACACCCATAGCAGCCATTGCCATAGCCATAGCAGCTATAGCCATACCCAAAGCAGACATAGCCATTGCCATAGCAGCCAGAGACATAGCCATAGCAGCTATAGCCATAACCATAGTAGCCATAGCCATAGCCATAGCCATAGCAGCCATAGCAGCCATAGCCATAGCCATAGCAGCCATAGCCATAGCCATAGCACGCATAGCGATAGCCATAGCAGCCATAGCCATAGCCATAGCAGCCATGGCCATAGCCATAGCCAGAGCAGCCATTGCCATAGCCATAGGAGTCATAGCCATAGCCGTAGCCATAGCCATTGCCATTGCAGCATTAGCGATAGCAATAGCAGGCATAGCCATAGCCATAGCGGCCATATCAGACATAGCCGTAGCCATAGCCGTAGCCATAGCATCCATAGCCATAGCCACAGCAGCGGTAGCCATAGCCATAGCCTTAGCAGCCATAGCCATAGCCGTAGTAGCTATAGCAATAACCATAGCAGACATAGCCATAGCCGTAGCACGCATAGCGATAGCCATAGCAGCCATTACCATAGCCAGAGCAGCCATAGCCATAGCCATGGCATCAATAGCCATATTCATAGCAGCCATACCCATAGCCATAGCAGACATAGCCATAGCCATAGCAGCCATAGCCATAGCCATAGCACGCATAGCGATAGCCATAGGAGCCGTAGCCATAGCCATACCAGCGATAGACATAGCCATATCAGCCATAGCCAAAGCCCTAGCAGCCATGGCCATAGCCATAGTCATAGCAGCCATAGGAATAGCCATAGCGGCTATAGCCATACCCAAAGCAGCCATAGTCATTGCCATAGCAGCCAGAGCCATAGCCATAGCAGCTGTAGCCATAACCATAGTAGCCACAGCCATAGCCATAGCCATAGGAGCCATAGCAGCCATAGCCATAGCCATAGCAGCCATGGCAATAGCCATAGCCAGACCAGCCATAGCCATAGCCATAGCAGCCATAGCCATAGCCGTAGCCATTGCCATTGCCATTGCAGCATTAGCGACAGAAATAGCAGGCATAGCCATAGCCATAGCGGCTATAGCAGCCATAGCCGTAGCCATAGCAGCCATAGCCATAGCCAGAGCAGACATAGCCATAGCCATAGCCATAGCAGCAATAGTCATAGCATTAGCAGCCATAGCCACAGCTGTAGCAGCCATAGCCACAGCAGCCATAGCCACAGCCATAGCAGGCATAGCCATAGCAGCCAGAGCCGTAGCTATAGTAGCTGTAGCCATAGCCAAAGCAGCCATAGCCATAGCCATAGCAGCCATAGCCATGGCCATAGCAGCCATAGCCATATCCATAGGAGCCATAGCCATACGTGTAGCCATAGCAGCCATAGCAGCCATAGCCATAGCAGTCATAGCCATTGCCATAGCCATAGCAGCCATAGCCGTAGCCATTGCAGCCATAACAATAGCCATAGCTGACGTAGCCATAGCCATAGCCGCCATAGCCATAGCCATAGCAGACATATCCATAGCCATAGCTTTAGCAGCCATAGCCAGAGCCACAGCCATAGCAGACATAGCCATAGCCATAGCAGCCGCAGCCATAGCCATAGCCATAGCAGCCAGAGCCATAACCATAGCAGCTGTATCCATACCCAGGCATAGCAATAGCCATAGCCATAGCAGCCGGAGCCATAGCCATAGCAGCTATAGCCATAGCCATAATAGCCATAGCCATAGCCATAGCCATAGCCATAGCAGACATAGCCACAGCCAAAGCTAATGAAGCCATAGTCATAGCCATTGCAGCCATAGACATAGCAGTAATAGCCAAGGCCATAGCTGCTATAGCAGCCACAGCCATAGCCATTGGAGCCACATCCAAAGCTATTGCTGCCATAGCCATCGCCATAGTCACAGCAGCCATAGCCATAGCCATAGCAGCCGTAGCCATAGCCATAGCCGTCATAGCGATAGCCATTGCAGCCGTAGTCATAGCCATAGCAGCCATAGCCATAGCCCTAGCAGCCATGGCCGCAGCCATAGCCAGAGCAGCCATAGCCATAGCCATAGCAGCCATAGCCATAGCCATAGCAGCTATAGCCATACCCAAAGCAGCCATAGCCATTGCCATAGCAGCCAGAGCCATAGCCATAGCAGCTATAGTCATAACCATAGTAGCCATAGCCATCGCCATAGTCACAGCAGCCATAGCCATAGCCATAGCAGCCAAAGCCATAGCCATAGCAGCCATAGCCATAGCCATAGCCATAGCCATAGCAGCCATAGCCATAGCCATATCAGCCATAACCATAGCCAAAGCATCCATACCCATAGCCATAGCAGCTATAGCCATAGCCATATCAGCCATAGCCATAGCTATAGCAGCCATATCCAAAGCAGCCATAGCCATAGCCATAGCAGCCATAGCCATATCCATAGCAGCGATAGCCATAGCAATAGCACGCATAGCGATAGCCATAGCAGCCGCAGCCATAGCCATAGCAGCCGTAGCCATAGCCATAGCAGCCATAGCCGTAGCCCTGGCAGCCGTGGCCACAGCCATAGCCAGAGCAGCCATAGCCATAGCCATAGCAGCCGTAGCCATAGCCATTGCAGCTATAGCCATACCCAAAGCAGCCGTAGCCATAGCCATAGCAGGCATAGCAGCCATAGCCATAGCCATAGCAGCCATAGCCATAGCCATAGAAGCCATAGCCACAGCCATAGCCATAGCCATAGCCTTAGCAGCAACAGCCATAGCCATGGCAGCCATAGCAGCCATAGCCATAGCCATAGCAGCCATAGCCATGGCCATAGCAGCCATAGCCGTAGCCTTAGCAGTAACCATAGCAGCAATAGCCATAGCCATAGCAGTAGCCATAGCAGCCATAGCCATAGCAGTAGCAAGCATAGCGATAGCCATAGCAGCCGCAGCCATAGCCATGTCATCCATAGCCATAGCCAAAGAATCCGTAGCCATTGCCATAGCATCCATAGCCATAGTCATAGCAGCCATAGCCATAGGCATAGCAGCCATCGCCATAGCCATAGCAGCCATAGCCATAGCCATAGCAGCCATAGCCATAGCAATAGCAGCTATAGTCATAGCCATAGCAGCTTTAGCCATAGCCAAAGTATCCATAGCCATAGCCATAGCAGCCATAGCTATAGCCATAGCACGCATAGCGACAGCCATAGCTGCCGTAGCCATAGCCATAGCAGCCATAGCCATAGCCATATCAGCCATAGCCATAGCCAAAGCATCCATACCCATAGCCATAGCAGCTATAGCCATAACCATAGTAGCCATAGCCATAGCCATAGCCATAGCAGCCATAGCAGCCATAGCCATAGCCATAGCAGCCATAGCCATAGCCATAGCACGCATAGCGATAGCCATAGCAGCCATAGCCATAGCCATAGCAGCCATGGCCATAGCCATAGCCAGAGCAGCCATTGCCATAGCCATAGCAGTCATAGCCATAGCCGTAGCCATAGCCATTGCCATTGCAGCATTAGCGATAGCAATAGCAGGCATAGCCATAGCCATAGCGGCCATATCAGCCATAGCCGTAGCCATAGCCGTAGCCATAGCATCCATAGCCATAGCCACAGCAGCGGTAGCCATAGCCATAGCCTTAGCAGCCATAGCCATAGCCGTAGTAGCTATAGCAATAACCATAGCAGACATAGCCATAGCCGTAGCACGCATAGCGATAGCCATAGCAGCCATTACCATAGCCAGAGCAGCCATAGCCATAGCCATGGCATCAATAGCCATATTCATAGCAGCCATACCCATAGCCATAGCAGACATAGCCATAGCCATAGCAGCCATAGCCATAGCCATAGCACGCATAGCGATAGCCATAGGAGCCGTAGCCATAGCCATACCAGCGATAGACATAGCCATATCAGCCATAGCCAAAGCCCTAGCAGCCATGGCCATAGCCATAGTCATAGCAGCCATAGGAATAGCCATAGCGGCTATAGCCATACCCAAAGCAGCCATAGTCATTGCCATAGCAGCCAGAGCCATAGCCATAGCAGCTGTAGCCATAACCATAGTAGCCACAGCCATAGCCATAGCCATAGGAGCCATAGCAGCCATAGCCATAGCCGTAGCCATTGCCATTGCCATTGCAGCATTAGCGACAGAAATAGCAGGCATAGCCATAGCCATAGCGGCTATAGCAGCCATAGCCGTAGCCATAGCAGCCATAGCCATAGCCAGAGCAGACATAGCCATAGCCATAGCCATAGCAGCAATAGTCATAGCATTAGCAGCCATAGCCATAGCTGTAGCAGCCATAGCCACAGCAGCCATAGCCACAGCCATAGCAGGCATAGCCATAGCAGCCAGAGCCGTAGCTATAGTAGCTGTAGCCATAGCCAAAGCAGCCATAGCCATAGCCATAGCAGCCATAGCCATGGCCATAGCAGCCATAGCCATATCCATAGGAGCCATAGCCATACGTGTAGCCATAGCAGCCATAGCAGCCATAGCCATAGCAGTCATAGCCATTGCCATAGCCATAGCAGCCATAGCCGTAGCCATTGCAGCCATAACAATAGCCATAGCAGACGTAGCCATAGCCATAGCTGCCATAGCCATAGCCATAGCAGACATATCCATAGCCATAGCTATAGCAGCCATAGCCAGAGCCACAGCCATAGCAGACATAGCCATAGCCATAGCAGCCGCAGCCATAGCCATAGCCATAGCAGCCAGAGCCATAACCATAGCAGCTGTATCCATACCCAGGCATAGCAATAGCCATAGCCATAGCAGCCGGAGCCATAGCCATAGCAGCTATAGCCATAGCCATAATAGCCATAGCCATAGCCATAGCCATAGCCATAGCAGACATAGCCACAGCCAAAGCTAATGAAGCCATAGTCATAGCCATTGCAGCCATAGACATAGCAGTAATAGCCAAGGCCATAGCTGCTATAGCAGCCACAGCCATAGCCATTGGAGCCACATCCAAAGCTATTGCTGCCATAGCCATCGCCATAGTCACAGCAGCCATAGCCATAGCCATAGCAGCCGTAGCCATAGCCATAGCCGTCATAGCGATAGCCATTGCAGCCGTAGTCATAGCCATAGCAGCCATAGCCATAGCCCTAGCAGCCATGGCCACAGCCATAGCCAGAGCAGCCATAGCCATAGCCATAGCAGCCATAGCCATAGCCATAGCAGCTATAGCCATACCCAAAGCAGCCATAGCCATTGCCATAGCAGCCAGAGCCATAGCCATAGCAGCTATAGTCATAACCATAGTAGCCATAGCCATCGCCATAGTCACAGCAGCCATAGCCATAGCCATAGCAGCCAAAGCCATAGCCATAGCAGCCATAGCCATAGCCATAGCCATAGCCGTAGCAACAATAGCCATAGCCATAGCAGCCAGAGCAGTCATAGCCATAGCCATAGTAGCCATAGCCATAGCCACAGCAGCCATGGGCATAGCCATAGCCATAGCAGCCATAGACATAGCTATAGCTGTACCAGCCATAGCCATAGCAGCCATAGCCATAGCCATAACTATAGCAGCCATAGTCATAGCCACAGCCATAGCAGACATAGCCATAGCAGCCAGAGCCGTAGCTATAGCAGCTGTAGCCATAGCCAAAGCAGTCATAGCCATAGCCATAGCAGCCATAGCCATGGCCATAGCAGCCATAGCCATATCCATAGGAGACATAGCCATAGCCATAGCCATAGCCATAGCCATAGCAACAATATTCATCGTCATAGCAGCCCCAGCAGCCATAGCCATGGCCATAGCAGCCATAGCCGTAGCCTTAGCAGTAACCATAGCAGCAATAGCCATAGCCATAGCAGTAGCCATAGCAGCAAGAGCCATAGCCATAGCAGTAGCTATAGCAGCAATAGCCATAGCCATAGCAGCCATAGCAGCCATAGCCATAGCCATAGCAGCCATAGCCATAGCAGTAGCAAGCATAGCGATAGCTATAGCAGCCGCAGCCATAGCCATGTCATCCATTGCCATAGCCAAAGCATCCGTAGCCATTGCCATAGCATCCATAGCCATAGTCATAGCTGCCATAGCCATACGCATAGCAGCCATCGCCATAGCCATAGCAGCCATAGCCATAGCCATAGCAGCCATAGCCATAGCAATAGCAGCTATAGTCATAGCCATAGCAGCTTTAGCCATAGCCAAAGTATCCATAGCCATAGCCATAGCAGCCATAGCCATAGCCATAGCACGCATAGCGACAGCCATAGCTGCCGTAGCCATAGCCATAGCAGCCATAGCCATAGCCATATCAGCCATAGCCATAGCCAAAGCATCCATACCCATAGCCATAGCAGCTATAGCCATAGCCATATAAGCCATAGCCATAGCTATAGCAGCCATATCCAAAGCAGCCATAGCCATAGCCATAGCAGCCATAGCCATATCCATAGCAGCGATAGCCATAGCAATAGCACGCATAGCGATAGCCATAGCAGCCGCAGCCATAGCCATAGCAGCCGTAGCCATAGCCATAGCAGCCATAGCCGTAGCCCTGGCAGCCGTGGCCACAGCCATAGCCAGAGCAGCCATAGCCATAGCCATAGCAGCCGTAGCCATAGCCATTGCAGCTATAGCCATACCCAAAGCAGCCATAGCCATAGCCATAGCAGGCATAGCAGCCATAGCCATATCCATAGCAGCCATAGCCATAGCCATAGAAGCCATAGCCACAGCCATAGCCATAGCCATAGCCTTAGCAGCAACAGCCATAGCCATGGCAGCCATAGCAGCCATAGCCATAGCCATAGCAGCCATAGCCATGGCCATAGCAGCCATAGCCGTAGCCTTAGCAGTAACCATAGCAGCAATAGCCATAGCCATAGCAGTAGCCATAGCAGCCATAGCCATAGCAGTAGCAAGCATAGCGATAGCCATAGCAGCCGCAGCCATAGCCATGTCATCCATAGCCATAGCCAAAGAATCCGTGGCCATTGCCATAGCATCCATAGCCATAGTCATAGCAGCCATAGCCATAGGCATAGCAGCCATCGCCATAGCCATAGCAGCCATAGCCATAGCCATAGCAGCCATAGCCATAGCAATAGCAGCTATAGTCATAGCCATAGCAGCTTTAGCCATAGCCAAAGTATCCATAGCCATAGCCATAGCAGCCATAGCTATAGCCATAGCACGCATAGCGACAGCCATAGCTGCCGTAGCCATAGCCATAGCAGCCATAGCCATAGCCATATCAGCCATAGCCATAGCCAAATCATCCATACCCATAGCCATAGCAGCTATAGCCATAGCCATATCAGCCATAGCCATAGCTATAGCAGCCATATCCAAAGCAGCCATAGCCATAGCCATATCAGCCATAGCCATAGCCAAAGCATCCATACCCATAGCCATAGCAGCTATAGCCATAGCCATATCAGCCATAGCCATAGCTATAGCAGCCATATCCAAAGCAGCCATAGCCATAGCCATAGCAGCCATAGCCATAGCCATAGCAGCGATAGCCATAGCAATAGCACGCATAGCGATAGCCATAACAGCCGCAGCCATAGCCATAGCAGCCGTAGCCATAGCCATAGCAGCCATAGCCGTAGCCCTAGCAGCCATGGCCACAGCCATAGCCAGAGCAGCCATAGCCATAGCCATAGCAGCCATAGCCATAGCCATTGCAGCTATAGCCATACCCAAAGCAGCCATAGCCATAGCCATAGCAGCCATAGCAGCCATAGCCATAGCCATCGCAGCCATAGCCATAGCCATAGAAGTCATAGCCACAGCCATAGCCCATAGCCATAGCCTTAGCAGCAACAGCCATAGCCATGGCAGCCATAGCAGCCATAGCCATAGCCATAGCAGCCATAGCCATGGCCATAGCAGCCATAGCCGTAGCCTTAGCAGTAACCATAGCAGCAATAGCCATAGCCATAGCAGTAGCCATAGCAGCCATAGCCATAGCAGTAGCAAGCATAGCGATAGCCATAGCAGCCGCAGCCATAGCCATGTCATCCATAGCCATAGCCAAAGCATCCGTAGCCATTGCCATAGCATCCATAGCCATAGTCATAGCTGCCATAGCCATAGGCATAAGCAGCCATCGCCATAGCCATATCAGCCATAGCCATAGCCAAAGCATCCATACCCATAGCCATAGCAGCTATAGCCATAGCCATATCAGCCATAGCCATAGCTATAGCTGCCATATCCAAAGCAGCCATAGCCATAGCCATAGCAGCCATAGCCATAGCCATAGCAGCGATAGCCATAGCAATAGCACGCATAGCGATAGCCACAGCAGCCGCAGCCATAGCCATAGCAGCCGTAGCCATAGCCATAGCAGCCATAGCCGTAGCCCTAGCAGCCATGGCCACAGCCATAGCCAGAGCAGCCATAGCCATAGCCATAGCAGCCACAGCCATAGCCGTAGCCATAGCCATTGCCATTGCAGCATTAGCGATAGCAATAGCAGGCATAGCCATAGCCATAGCGGCCATATCAGCCATAACCGTAGCCAAGGCCATAGCCATACCAGCCATGGCCATAGCCATAGCAGCCATAGCCATAGCCATAGTCATAGCAGTCATAGCCATAGCCATAGCAGCCATAGCCATAGCCACAGCAGTCATAGCGATAGCCATAGCAGCCGTAGCCATAGCCATAGCAGCCACTGTCATAGCCATAGCCATATCCATAGCAGCCATAGCCATAGCAATAGCAGCCATTGCCATAGCCATAGCCATAGCCACAGCAGCCATAGCCATAGCCAGGGAAGACATAGCCATAGCCAGAGCAGACATAGCCATAGCCATAGCCAAAGCAGCCAATGCCATTGCCACAGCAGTTATAGCCATAGCCGTAGCAGCCATAGGCATAGCTACACCAGCCATAGACATAGCAGCCATTGCCATGGACATTGCAGCCATAGCCATAGCCATAGCAGCCGTAGCCATAGCCATAGCCATTGCAGCCATAGCAATAGCAGTCATAGAAATAGCCATAGCAGCCGGAGCCATAGCCATAGCAGCTATAGCCATACCCGAAGCAGCCATTGCCAAAGCTATTGCAGCCATAGCCATAGCCATAGCAGCCATAGCCATAGCCATAGCAGTCATAGCGGTAGCCATAGCAGCCGTAGCCATAGCCATAGCAGCCATAGCCATAGCCCAAGCAGACATGGCCATAGCCGTAGCCAGAGCAGCCATAGCCATAGCCATAGCAGCCATAGGAATAGCCATAGCAGCTATAGCCATACCCAAAGCAGTCATAGCCATTGCCATAGCAGCCAGAGCCATAGCCATAGCAGCTATAGCCATAACCATAGCAGTAGCCATAGCAGCAAGAGCCATAGCCATAGCAGTAGCTATAGCAGCAATAGCCATAGCCATAGCAGCCATAGCAGCCATAGCCATAGCCATAGCAGCCATAGCCATAGCAGTAGCAAGCATAGCGATAGCCATAGCAGCCGCAGCCATAGCCATGTCATCCATAGCCGTAGCCAAAGCATCCGTAGCCATTGCCATAGCATCCATAGCCATAGTCATAGCTGCCATAGCCATAGGCATAGCAGCCATCGCCATAGCCATAGCAACCATAGCCATAGCCATAGCAGCCATAGCCATAGCAATAGCAGCTATAGTCATAGCCATACCAGCTTTAGCCATAGCCAAAGTATCCATAGCCATAGCCATAGCAGCCATAGCCATAGCCATAGCACGCATAGCGACAGCCATAGCTGCCGTAGCCATAGCCATAGCAGCCATAGCCATAGCCATATCAGCCATAGCCATAGCCAAAGCATCCATACCCATAGCCATAGCAGCTATAGCCATAGCCATATCAGCCATAGCCATAGCTATAGCAGCCATATCCAAAGCAGCCATAGCCATAGCCATAGCAGCCATAGCCATAGACATAGCAGCGATAGCCATAGCAATAGCACGCATAGCGATAGCCATAGCAGCCGCAGCCATAGCCATAGCAGCCGTAGCCATAGCCATAGCAGCCATAGCCGTAGCCCTGGCAGCCGTGGCCACAGCCATAGCCAGAGCAGCCATAGCCATAGCCATAGCAGCCATAGCCATAGCCATTGCAGCTATAGCCATACCCAAAGCAGCCATAGCCATAGCCATAGCAGGCATAGCAGCCATAGCCATAGCCATAGCAGCCATAGCCATAGCCATAGAAGCCATAGCCACAGCCATAGCCATAGCCATAGCCTTAGCAGCAACAGCCATAGCCATGGCAGCCATAGCAGCCATAGCCATAGCCATAGCAGCCATAGCCATGGCCATAGCAGCCATAGCCGTAGCCTTAGCAGTAACCATAGCAGCAATAGCCATAGCCATAGCAGTAGCCATAGCAGCCATAGCCATAGCAGTAGCAAGCATAGCGATAGCCATAGCAGCCGCAGCCATAGCCATGTCATCCATAGCCATAGCCAAAGAATCCGTAGCCATTGCCATAGCATCCATAGCCATAGTCATAGCAGCCATAGCCATAGGCATAGCAGCCATCGCCATAGCCATAGCAGCCATAGCCATAGCCATAGCAGCCATAGCCATAGCAATAGCAGCTATAGTCATAGCCATAGCAGCTTTAGCCATAGCCAAAGTATCCATAGCCATAGCCATAAGCAGCCATAGCTATAGCCATAGCACGCATAGCGACAGCCATAGCTGCCGTAGCCATAGCCATAGCAGCCATAGCCATAGCCATATCAGCCATAGCCATAGCCAAAGCATCCATACCCATAGCCATAGCAGCTATAGCCATAGCCATATCAGCCATAGCCATAGCTATAGCAGCCATATCCAAAGCAGCCATAGCCATAGCTAGCCATAGCAGCCATAGCCATAGCCATAGCAGCGATAGCCATAGCAATAGCACGCATAGCGATAGCCATAGCAGCCGCAGCCATAGCCATAGCAGCCGTAGCCATAGCCATAGCAGCCATAGCCGTAGCCCTAGCAGCCATGGCCACAGCCATAGCCAGAGCAGCCATAGCCATAGCCATAGCAGCCACAGCCATAGCCGTAGCCATAGCCATTGCCATTGCAGCATTAGCGATAGCAATAGCAGGCATAGCCATAGCCATAGCGGCCATATCAGCCATAACCGTAGCCAAGGCCATAGCCATACCAGCCATGGCCATAGCCATAGCAGCCATAGCCATAGCCATAGTCATAGCAGTCATAGCCATAGCCATAGCAGCCATAGCCATAGCCATAGAAGCCACTGCCAAAGCTATTGCAGCCATAGCCATAGCCATAGCAGCCATAGCCATAGCCACAGCAGCCATAGCGATAGCCATAGCAGCCGTAGCCATAGCCATAGCAGCCACTGCCATAGCCATAGCCATATCCACAGCAGCCATAGACATAGCAATAGCAGCCATTGCCATAGCCATAGCCATAGCCACAGCAGCCATAGCCATAGCCAGGGAAGACATAGCCATAGCCAGAGCAGACATAGCCATAGCCATAGCCAAAGCAGCCAATGCCATTGCCACAGCAGTTATAGCCATAGCCGTAGCAGCCATAGGCATAGCTATACCAGCCATAGACATAGCAGCCATTGCCATGGACATTGCAGCCATAGCCATAGCCATAGCAGCCGTAGCCATAGCCATAGCCATTGCAGCCATAGCAATAGCAGTCATAGAAATAGCCATAGCAGCCGGAGCCATAGCCATAGCAGCTATAGCCATACCCGAAGCAGCCATTGCCAAAGCTATTGCAGCCATAGCCATAGCCATAGCAGCCATAGCCATAGCCATAGCAGTCATAGCGGTAGCCATAGCAGCCGTAGCCATAGCCATAGCAGCCAAAGCCATAGCCATAGCAGCCATAGCCATAGCCATAGCAGCCATAGCCATAGCCAGGGAAGACACAGCCATAGCCACAGCAGCCATAGCCACAGCCATAGCAGGCATAGCCATAGCAGCCATAGCCATAGCCATAGCAGCCATAGCCATAGCAATAGCAGCTATAGTCATAGCCATAGCAGCTTTAGCCATAGCCAAAGTATCCATAGCCATAGCCATAGCAGCCATAGCCATAGCCATAGCACGCATAGCGACAGCCATAGCTGCCGTAGCCATAGCCATAGCAGCCATAGCCATAGCCATATCAGCCATAGCCATAGCCAAAGCATCCATACCCAGAGCCATAGCAGCCATAGCCATAGCCATAGCTATAGTAGCCATAGCCACAGCCATAGCAGCCATAGCAATAGCCATAACCATAGTAGCCATAGCCATAGCCATAGCGATAATAGCCACAGCCAAAGCTATTGCAGCCATAGCCATAGCCATAGCAGCCGTAGCCATAGCCACAGCCGTCATAGCGACAGCAATAGCAGCCGTAGCCATAGCCATAGCAGCCATAGCCATAGCCCCAGCAGCCATGGCCACAGCCATAGCCAGAGCAGCCAGAGCCATAGCCATAGCAGCCATATCCATAGCCATAGCAGCTATAGCCATACCCAAAGCAGCCATAGCCATTGCCATAGCAGCCAGAGCCATAGCCATAGCAGCTATAGCCATAACCATAGTAGCCATAGCCATAGCCATAGCCATAGCAGCCATAGCAGCCGTAGCCATAGCCATAGCAGCCATAGCCGTAGCCCTAGCAGCCATGGCCACAGCCATAGCCAGAGCAGCCATAGCCATAGCCATAGCAGCCATAGCCATAGCCATTGCCAGCTATAGCCATACCCAAAGCAGCCATAGCCATAGCCATAGCAGCCATAGCAGCCATAGCCATAGCCATAGCAGCAATAGCCATAGCCATAGCAGCCATAGCCACAGCCATAGCCATAGCCATAGCCTTAGCAGCAACAGCCATAGCCGTGGCAGCCATAGCAGCCATAGCCATAGCCATAGCAGCCATAGCCTTGGCCATAGCAGCCATAGCCGTAGCCTTAGCAGTAACCATAGCAGCAATAGCCATAGCCATAGCAGTAGCCATAGCAGCCATAGCCATAGCAGTAGCAAGCATAGCGATAGCCATAGCAGCCGCAGCCATAGCCATGTCATCCATAGCCATAGCCAAAGCATCCGTAGCCATTGCCATAGCATCCATAGCCATAGTCATAGCAGCCATAGCCATAGGCATAGCAGCCATCGCCATAGCCATAGCAGCCATAGCCATAGCCATAGCAGCCATAGCCATAGCAATAGCAACTATAGTCATAGCCATAGCAGCTTTAGCCATAGCCAAAGTATCCATAGCCATAGCCATAGCAGCCATAGCTATAGCCATAGCACGCATAGTGACAGCCATAGCTGCCGTAGCCATAGCCATAGCAGCCATAGCCATAGCCATATCAGCCATAGCCATAGCCAAAGCATCCATACCCATAGCCATAGCAGCTATAGCCATAGCCATATCAGCCATAGCCATAGCTATAGCAGCCATATCCAAAGCAGCCATAGCCATAGCCATAGCAGCCATAGCCATAGCCATAGCAGCGATAGCCATAGCAATAGCACGCATAGCGATAGCCATAGCAGCCGCAGCCATAGCCATAGCAGCCGTAGCCATAGCCATAGCAGCCATAGCCGTAGCCCTAGCAGCCATGGCCACAGCCATAGCCAGAGCAGCCATAGCCATAGCCATAGAAGCCACAGCCATAGCCGTAGCCATAGCCATTGCCATTGCAGCATTAGCGATAGCAATAGCAGGCATAGCCATAGCCATAGCGGCCATATCAGCCATAACCGTAGCCAAGGCCATAGCCATACCAGCCATGGCCATAGCCATAGCAGCCATAGCCATAGCCATAGTGATAGCAGTCATAGCCATAGCCATAGCAGCCATAGCCATAGCCATAGAAGCCACTGCCAAAGCTATTGCAGCTATAGCCATATCCATAGCAGCCATAGTCATAGCCACAGCAGTCATAGCGATAGCCATAGCAGCCGTAGCCATAGCCATAGCAGCCATAGCCATAGCCAAAGCATCCATACCCATAGCCATAGCAGCTATAGCCACAGCCATATCAGCCATAGCCATAGCTATAGCAGCCATATCCAAAGCAGCCATAGCCATAGCCATAGCAGCCATAGCCATAGCCATAGCAGCGATAGCCATAGCAATAGCACGCATAGCGATAGCCATAGCAGCCGCAGCCATAGCCATAGCAGCCACTGCCATAGCCATAACTATAGCAGCCATAGTCATAGCCACAGCCATAGCAGACATAGCCATAGCCATAGCAGCCGCTGCCATAGTCATAGCATTAGCAGCCATAGCCATAGCTATAGCAGCCATAGCCACAGCAGCCATAGCCACAGCCATAGCAGGCATAGCCATAGCAGCCAGAGCCGTAGCTATAGCAGCTGTAGCCATAGCCAAAGCAGTCATAGCCATAGCCATAGCAGCCATAGCCATGGCCATAGCAGCCATAGCCATATCCATAGGAGACATAGCCATAGCCATGGCCATAGCAGCCATAGCCGTAGCCTTAGCAGTAACCATAGCAGCAATAGCCATAGCCATAGCAGTAGCCATAGCAGCAAGAGCCATAGCCATAGCCATAGCAGTAGCAAGCATAGCGATAGCCATAGCAGCCGCAGCCATAGCCATGTCATCCATAGCCATAGCCAAAGCATCCGTAGCCATTGCCATAGCATCCATAGCCATAGTCATAGCTGCCATAGCCATAGGCATAGCAGCCATCGCCATAGCCATAGCAGCCATAGCCATAGCCATAGCAGCCATAGCCATAGCAATAGCAGCTATAGTCATAGCCATAGCAGCTTTAGCCATAGCCAAAGTATCCATAGCCATAGCCATAGCAGCCATAGCTATAGCCATAGCACGCATAGCGACAGCCATAGCTGCCGTAGCCATAGCCATAGCAGCCATAGCCATAGCCATATCAGCCATAGCCATAGCCAAAGCATCCATACCCATAGCCATAGCAGCTATAGCCATAACCATAGTAGCCATAGCCATAGCCATAGCCATAGCAGCCATAGCAGCCATAGCCATAGCCATAGCAGCCATAGCCATAGCCATAGCACGCATAGCGATAGCCATAGCAGCCATAGCCATAGCCATAGCAGCCATGGCCATAGCCATAGCCAGAGCAGCCATTGCCATAGCCATAGCAGTCATAGCCATAGCCGTAGCCATAGCCATTGCCATTGCAGCATTAGCGATAGCAATAGCAGGCATAGCCATAGCCATAGCGGCCATATCAGCCATAGCCGTAGCCATAGCCGTAGCCATAGCATCCATAGCCATAGCCACAGCAGCGGTAGCCATAGCCATAGCCTTAGCAGCCATAGCCATAGCCGTAGTAGCTATAGCAATAACCATAGCAGACATAGCCATAGCCGTAGCACGCATAGCGATAGCCATAGCAGCCATTACCATAGCCAGAGCAGCCATAGCCATAGCCATGGCATCAATAGCCATATTCATAGCAGCCATACCCATAGCCATAGCAGACATAGCCATAGCCATAGCAGCCATAGCCATAGCCATAGCACGCATAGCGATAGCCATAGGAGCCGTAGCCATAGCCATACCAGCGATAGACATAGCCATATCAGCCATAGCCAAAGCCCTAGCAGCCATGGCCATAGCCATAGTCATAGCAGCCATAGGAATAGCCATAGCGGCTATAGCCATACCCAAAGCAGCCATAGTCATTGCCATAGCAGCCAGAGCCATAGCCATAGCAGCTGTAGCCATAACCATAGTAGCCACAGCCATAGCCATAGCCATAGGAGCCATAGCAGCCATAGCCATAGCCATAGCAGCCATGGCAATAGCCATAGCCAGACCAGCCATAGCCATAGCCATAGCAGCCATAGCCATAGCCGTAGCCATTGCCATTGCCATTGCAGCATTAGCGACAGAAATAGCAGGCATAGCCATAGCCATAGCGGCTATAGCAGCCATAGCCGTAGCCATAGCAGCCATAGCCATAGCCAGAGCAGACATAGCCATAGCCATAGCCATAGCAGCAATAGTCATAGCATTAGCAGCCATAGCCATAGCTGTAGCAGCCATAGCCACAGCAGCCATAGCCACAGCCATAGCAGGCATAGCCATAGCAGCCAGAGCCGTAGCTATAGTAGCTGTAGCCATAGCCAAAGCAGCCATAGCCATAGCCATAGCAGCCATAGCCATGGCCATAGCAGCCATAGCCATATCCATAGGAGCCATAGCCATACGTGTAGCCATAGCAGCCATAGCAGCCATAGCCATAGCAGTCATAGCCATTGCCATAGCCATAGCAGCCATAGCCGTAGCCATTGCAGCCATAACAATAGCCATAGCTGACGTAGCCATAGCCATAGCCGCCATAGCCATAGCCATAGCAGACATATCCATAGCCATAGCTATAGCAGCCATAGCCAGAGCCACAGCCATAGCAGACATAGCCATAGCCATAGCAGCCGCAGCCATAGCCATAGCCATAGCAGCCAGAGCCATAACCATAGCAGCTGTATCCATACCCAGGCATAGCAATAGCCATAGCCATAGCAGCCGGAGCCATAGCCATAGCAGCTATAGCCATAGCCATAATAGCCATAGCCATAGCCATAGCCATAGCCATAGCAGACATAGCCACAGCCAAAGCTAATGAAGCCATAGTCATAGCCATTGCAGCCATAGACATAGCAGTAATAGCCAAGGCCATAGCTGCTATAGCAGCCACAGCCATAGCCATTGGAGCCACATCCAAAGCTATTGCTGCCATAGCCATCGCCATAGTCACAGCAGCCATAGCCATAGCCATAGCAGCCGTAGCCATAGCCATAGCCGTCATAGCGATAGCCATTGCAGCCGTAGTCATAGCCATAGCAGCCATAGCCATAGCCCTAGCAGCCATGGCCACAGCCATAGCCAGAGCAGCCATAGCCATAGCCATAGCAGCCATAGCCATAGCCATAGCAGCTATAGCCATACCCAAAGCAGCCATAGCCATTGCCATAGCAGCCAGAGCCATAGCCATAGCAGCTATAGTCATAACCATAGTAGCCATAGCCATCGCCATAGTCACAGCAGCCATAGCCATAGCCATAGCAGCCAAAGCCATAGCCATAGCAGCCATAGCCATAGCCATAGCCATAGCCGTAGCAACAATAGCCATAGCCATAGCAGCCAGAGCAGTCATAGCCATAGCCATAGTAGCCATAGCCATAGCCACAGCAGCCATGGGCATAGCCATAGCCATAGCAGCCATAGACATAGCTATAGCTGTACCAGCCATAGCCATAGCAGCCATAGCCATAGCCATAACTATAGCAGCCATAGTCATAGCCACAGCCATAGCAGACATAGCCATAGCAGCCAGAGCCGTAGCTATAGCAGCTGTAGCCATAGCCAAAGCAGTCATAGCCATAGCCATAGCAGCCATAGCCATGGCCATAGCAGCCATAGCCATATCCATAGGAGACATAGCCATAGCCATAGCCATAGCCATAGCCATAGCAACAATATTCATCGTCATAGCAGCCCCAGCAGCCATAGCCATGGCCATAGCAGCCATAGCCGTAGCCTTAGCAGTAACCATAGCAGCAATAGCCATAGCCATAGCAGTAGCCATAGCAGCAAGAGCCATAGCCATAGCAGTAGCTATAGCAGCAATAGCCATAGCCATAGCAGCCATAGCAGCCATAGCCATAGCCATAGCAGCCATAGCCATAGCAGTAGCAAGCATAGCGATAGCCATAGCAGCCGCAGCCATAGCCATGTCATCCATTGCCATAGCCAAAGCATCCGTAGCCATTGCCATAGCATCCATAGCCATAGTCATAGCTGCCATAGCCATACGCATAGCAGCCATCGCCATAGCCATAGCAGCCATAGCCATAGCCATAGCAGCCATAGCCATAGCAATAGCAGCTATAGTCATAGCCATAGCAGCTTTAGCCATAGCCAAAGTATCCATAGCCATAGCCATAGCAGCCATAGCCATAGCCATAGCACGCATAGCGACAGCCATAGCTGCCGTAGCCATAGCCATAGCAGCCATAGCCATAGCCATATCAGCCATAGCCATAGCCAAAGCATCCATACCCATAGCCATAGCAGCTATAGCCATAGCCATATAAGCCATAGCCATAGCTATAGCAGCCATATCCAAAGCAGCCATAGCCATAGCCATAGCAGCCATAGCCATATCCATAGCAGCGATAGCCATAGCAATAGCACGCATAGCGATAGCCATAGCAGCCGCAGCCATAGCCATAGCAGCCGTAGCCATAGCCATAGCAGCCATAGCCGTAGCCCTGGCAGCCGTGGCCACAGCCATAGCCAGAGCAGCCATAGCCATAGCCATAGCAGCCGTAGCCATAGCCATTGCAGCTATAGCCATACCCAAAGCAGCCATAGCCATAGCCATAGCAGGCATAGCAGCCATAGCCATAGCCATAGCAGCCATAGCCATAGCCATAGAAGCCATAGCCACAGCCATAGCCATAGCCATAGCCTTAGCAGCAACAGCCATAGCCATGGCAGCCATAGCAGCCATAGCCATAGCCATAGCAGCCATAGCCATGGCCATAGCAGCCATAGCCGTAGCCTTAGCAGTAACCATAGCAGCAATAGCCATAGCCATAGCAGTAGCCATAGCAGCCATAGCCATAGCAGTAGCAAGCATAGCGATAGCCATAGCAGCCGCAGCCATAGCCATGTCATCCATAGCCATAGCCAAAGAATCCGTGGCCATTGCCATAGCATCCATAGCCATAGTCATAGCAGCCATAGCCATAGGCATAGCAGCCATCGCCATAGCCATAGCAGCCATAGCCATAGCCATAGCAGCCATAGCCATAGCAATAGCAGCTATAGTCATAGCCATAGCAGCTTTAGCCATAGCCAAAGTATCCATAGCCATAGCCATAGCAGCCATAGCTATAGCCATAGCACGCATAGCGACAGCCATAGCTGCCGTAGCCATAGCCATAGCAGCCATAGCCATAGCCATATCAGCCATAGCCATAGCCAAAGCATCCATACCCATAGCCATAGCAGCCACTGTCATAGCCATAGCCATATCCACAGCAGCCATAGCCATAGCAATAGCAGCCATTGCCATAGCCATAGCCATAGCCACAGCAGCCATAGCCATAGCCAGGGAAGACATAGCCATAGCCAGAGCAGACATAGCCATAGCCAAAGCATCCATACCCATAGCCATAGCAGCTATAGCCATAGCCATATCAGCCATAGCCATAGCTATAGCTGCCATATCCAAAGCAGCCATAGCCATAGCCATAGCAGCCATAGCCATAGCCATAGCAGCGATAGCCATAGCAATAGCACGCATAGCGATAGCCACAGCAGCCGCAGCCATAGCCATAGCAGCCGTAGCCATAGCCATAGCAGCCATAGCCGTAGCCCTAGCAGCCATGGCCACAGCCATAGCCAGAGCAGCCATAGCCATAGCCTTAGCAGCCACAGCCATAGCCGTAGCCATAGCCATTGCCATTGCAGCATTAGCGATAGCAATAGCAGGCATAGCCATAGCCATAGCGGCCATATCAGCCATAACCGTAGCCAAGGCCATAGCCATACCAGCCATGGCCATAGCCATAGCAGCCATAGCCATAGCCATAGTCATAGCAGTCATAGCCATAGCCATAGCAGCCATAGCCATAGCCACAGCAGTCATAGCGATAGCCATAGCAGCCGCAGCCATAGCCATAGCAGCCACTGTCATAGCCATAGCCATATCCACAGCAGCCATAGCCATAGCAATAGCAGCCATTGCCATAGCCATAGCCATAGCCACAGCAGCCATAGCCATAGCCAGGGAAGACATAGCCATAGCCAGAGCAGACATAGCCATAGCCATAGCCAAAGCAGCCAATGCCATTGCCACAGCAGTTATAGCCATAGCCGTAGCAGCCATAGGCATAGCTACACCAGCCATAGACATAGCAGCCATTGCCATGGACATTGCAGCCATAGCCATAGCCATAGCAGCCGTAGCCATAGCCATAGCCATTGCAGCCATAGCAATAGCAGTCATAGAAATAGCCATAGCAGCCGGAGCCATAGCCATAGCAGCTATAGCCATACCCGAAGCAGCCATTGCCAAAGCTATTGCAACCATAGCCATAGCCATAGCAGCCATAGCCATAGCCATAGCAGTCATAGCGGTAGCCATAGCAGCCGTAGCCATAGCCATAGCAGCCATAGCCATAGCCCAAGCAGACATGGCCATAGCCGTAGCCAGAGCAGCCATAGCCATAGCCATAGCAGCCATAGGAATAGCCATAGCAGCTATAGCCATACCCAAAGCAGTCATAGCCATTGCCATAGCAGCCAGAGCCATAGCCATAGCAGCTATAGCCATAACCATAGCAGTAGCCATAGCAGCAAGAGCCATAGCCATAGCAGTAGCTATAGCAGCAATAGCCATAGCCATAGCAGCCATAGCAGCCATAGCCATAGCCATAGCAGCCATAGCCATAGCAGTAGCAAGCATAGCGATAGCCATAGCAGCCGCAGCCATAGCCATGTCATCCATAGCCGTAGCCAAAGCATCCGTAGCCATTGCCATAGCATCCATAGCCATAGTCATAGCTGCCATAGCCATAGGCATAGCAGCCATCGCCATAGCCATAGCAACCATAGCCATAGCCATAGCAGCCATAGCCATAGCAATAGCAGCTATAGTCATAGCCATACCAGCTTTAGCCATAGCCAAAGTATCCATAGCCATAGCCATAGCAGCCATAGCCATAGCCATAGCACGCATAGCGACAGCCATAGCTGCCGTAGCCATAGCCATAGCAGCCATAGCCATAGCCATATCAGCCATAGCCATAGCCAAAGCATCCATACCCATAGCCATAGCAGCTATAGCCATAGCCATATCAGCCATAGCCATAGCTATAGCAGCCATATCCAAAGCAGCCATAGCCATAGCCATAGCAGCCATAGCCATAGACATAGCAGCGATAGCCATAGCAATAGCACGCATAGCGATAGCCATAGCAGCCGCAGCCATAGCCATAGCAGCCGTAGCCATAGCCATAGCAGCCATAGCCGTAGCCCTGGCAGCCGTGGCCACAGCCATAGCCAGAGCAGCCATAGCCATAGCCATAGCAGCCATAGCCATAGCCATTGCAGCTATAGCCATACCCAAAGCAGCCATAGCCATAGCCATAGCAGGCATAGCAGCCATAGCCATAGCCATAGCAGCCATAGCCATAGCCATAGAAGCCATAGCCACAGCCATAGCCATAGCCATAGCCTTAGCAGCAACAGCCATAGCCATGGCAGCCATAGCAGCCATAGCCATAGCCATAGCAGCCATAGCCATGGCCATAGCAGCCATAGCCGTAGCCTTAGCAGTAACCATAGCAGCAATAGCCATAGCCATAGCAGTAGCCATAGCAGCCATAGCCATAGCAGTAGCAAGCATAGCGATAGCCATAGCAGCCGCAGCCATAGCCATGTCATCCATAGCCATAGCCAAAGAATCCGTAGCCATTGCCATAGCATCCATAGCCATAGTCATAGCAGCCATAGCCATAGGCATAGCAGCCATCGCCATAGCCATAGCAGCCATAGCCATAGCCATAGCAGCCATAGCCATAGCAATAGCAGCTATAGTCATAGCCATAGCAGCTTTAGCCATAGCCAAAGTATCCATAGCCATAGCCATAGCAGCCATAGCTATAGCCATAGCACGCATAGCGACAGCCATAGCTGCCGTAGCCATAGCCATAGCAGCCATAGCCATAGCCATATCAGCCATAGCCATAGCCAAAGCATCCATACCCATAGCCATAGCAGCTATAGCCATAGCCATATCAGCCATAGCCATAGCTATAGCAGCCATATCCAAAGCAGCCATAGCCATAGCCATAGCAGCCATAGCCATAGCCATAGCAGCGATAGCCATAGCAATAGCACGCATAGCGATAGCCATAGCAGCCGCAGCCATAGCCATAGCAGCCGTAGCCATAGCCATAGCAGCCATAGCCGTAGCCCTAGCAGCCATGGCCACAGCCATAGCCAGAGCAGCCATAGCCATAGCCATAGCAGCCACAGCCATAGCCGTAGCCATAGCCATTGCCATTGCAGCATTAGCGATAGCAATAGCAGGCATAGCCATAGCCATAGCGGCCATATCAGCCATAACCGTAGCCAAGGCCATAGCCATACCAGCCATGGCCATAGCCATAGCAGCCATAGCCATAGCCATAGTCATAGCAGTCATAGCCATAGCCATAGCAGCCATAGCCATAGCCATAGAAGCCACTGCCAAAGCTATTGCAGCCATAGCCATAGCCATAGCAGCCATAGCCATAGCCACAGCAGCCATAGCGATAGCCATAGCAGCCGTAGCCATAGCCATAGCAGCCACTGCCATAGCCATAGCCATATCCACAGCAGCCATAGACATAGCAATAGCAGCCATTGCCATAGCCATAGCCATAGCCACAGCAGCCATAGCCATAGCCAGGGAAGACATAGCCATAGCCAGAGCAGACATAGCCATAGCCATAGCCAAAGCAGCCAATGCCATTGCCACAGCAGTTATAGCCATAGCCGTAGCAGCCATAGGCATAGCTATACCAGCCATAGACATAGCAGCCATTGCCATGGACATTGCAGCCATAGCCATAGCCATAGCAGCCGTAGCCATAGCCATAGCCATTGCAGCCATAGCAATAGCAGTCATAGAAATAGCCATAGCAGCCGGAGCCATAGCCATAGCAGTTATAGCCATACCCGAAGCAGCCATTGCCAAAGCTATTGCAGCCATAGCCATAGCCATAGCAGCCATAGCCATAGCCATAGCAGTCATAGCGGTAGCCATAGCAGCCGTAGCCATAGCCATAGCAGCCAAAGCCATAGCCATAGCAGCCATAGCCATAGCCATAGCAGCCATAGCCATAGCCAGGGAAGACACAGCCATAGCCACAGCAGCCATAGCCACAGCCATAGCAGGCATAGCCATAGCAGCCATAGCCATAGCCATAGCAGCCATAGCCATAGCAATAGCAGCTATAGTCATAGCCATAGCAGCTTTAGCCATAGCCAAAGTATCCATAGCCATAGCCATAGCAGCCATAGCCATAGCCATAGCACGCATAGCGACAGCCATAGCTGCCGTAGCCATAGCCATAGCAGCCATAGCCATAGCCATATCAGCCATAGCCATAGCCAAAGCATCCATACCCAGAGCCATAGCAGCCATAGCCATAGCCATAGCTATAGTAGCCATAGCCACAGCCATAGCAGCCATAGCAATAGCCATAACCATAGTAGCCATAGCCATAGCCATAGCGATAATAGCCACAGCCAAAGCTATTGCAGCCATAGCCATAGCCATAGCAGCCGTAGCCATAGCCACAGCCGTCATAGCGACAGCAATAGCAGCCGTAGCCATAGCCATAGCAGCCATAGCCATAGCCCCAGCAGCCATGGCCACAGCCATAGCCAGAGCAGCCAGAGCCATAGCCATAGCAGCCATATCCATAGCCATAGCAGCTATAGCCATACCCAAAGCAGCCATAGCCATTGCCATAGCAGCCAGAGCCATAGCCATAGCAGCTATAGCCATAACCATAGTAGCCATAGCCATAGCCATAGCCATAGCAGCCATAGCAGCCGTAGCCATAGCCATAGCAGCCATAGCCGTAGCCCTAGCAGCCATGGCCACAGCCATAGCCAGAGCAGCCATAGCCATAGCCATAGCAGCCATAGCCATAGCCATTGCCAGCTATAGCCATACCCAAAGCAGCCATAGCCATAGCCATAGCAGCCATAGCAGCCATAGCCATAGCCATAGCAGCAATAGCCATAGCCATAGCAGCCATAGCCACAGCCATAGCCATAGCCATAGCCTTAGCAGCAACAGCCATAGCCGTGGCAGCCATAGCAGCCATAGCCATAGCCATAGCAGCCATAGCCATGGCCATAGCAGCCATAGCCGTAGCCTTAGCAGTAACCATAGCAGCAATAGCCATAGCCATAGCAGTAGCCATAGCAGCCATAGCCATAGCAGTAGCAAGCATAGCGATAGCCATAGCAGCCGCAGCCATAGCCATGTCATCCATAGCCATAGCCAAAGCATCCGTAGCCATTGCCATAGCATCCATAGCCATAGTCATAGCAGCCATAGCCATAGGCATAGCAGCCATCGCCATAGCCATAGCAGCCATAGCCATAGCCATAGCAGCCATAGCCATAGCAATAGCAACTATAGTCATAGCCATAGCAGCTTTAGCCATAGCCAAAGTATCCATAGCCATAGCCATAGCAGCCATAGCTATAGCCATAGCACGCATAGTGACAGCCATAGCTGCCGTAGCCATAGCCATAGCAGCCATAGCCATAGCCATATCAGCCATAGCCATAGCCAAAGCATCCATACCCATAGCCATAGCAGCTATAGCCATAGCCATATCAGCCATAGCCATAGCTATAGCAGCCATATCCAAAGCAGCCATAGCCATAGCCATAGCAGCCATAGCCATAGCCATAGCAGCGATAGCCATAGCAATAGCACGCATAGCGATAGCCATAGCAGCCGCAGCCATAGCCATAGCAGCCGTAGCCATAGCCATAGCAGCCATAGCCGTAGCCCTAGCAGCCATGGCCACAGCCATAGCCAGAGCAGCCATAGCCATAGCCATAGAAGCCACAGCCATAGCCGTAGCCATAGCCATTGCCATTGCAGCATTAGCGATAGCAATAGCAGGCATAGCCATAGCCATAGCGGCCATATCAGCCATAACCGTAGCCAAGGCCATAGCCATACCAGCCATGGCCATAGCCATAGCAGCCATAGCCATAGCCATAGTGATAGCAGTCATAGCCATAGCCATAGCAGCCATAGCCATAGCCATAGAAGCCACTGCCAAAGCTATTGCAGCTATAGCCATATCCATAGCAGCCATAGTCATAGCCACAGCAGTCATAGCGATAGCCATAGCAGCCGTAGCCATAGCCATAGCAGCCATAGCCATAGCCAAAGCATCCATACCCATAGCCATAGCAGCTATAGCCACAGCCATATCAGCCATAGCCATAGCTATAGCAGCCATATCCAAAGCAGCCATAGCCATAGCCATAGCAGCCATAGCCATAGCCATAGCAGCGATAGCCATAGCAATAGCACGCATAGCGATAGCCATAGCAGCCGCAGCCATAGCCATAGCAGCCACTGCCATAGCCATAACTATAGCAGCCATAGTCATAGCCACAGCCATAGCAGACATAGCCATAGCCATAGCAGCCGCTGCCATAGTCATAGCATTAGCAGCCATAGCCATAGCTATAGCAGCCATAGCCACAGCAGCCATAGCCACAGCCATAGCAGGCATAGCCATAGCAGCCAGAGCCGTAGCTATAGCAGCTGTAGCCATAGCCAAAGCAGTCATAGCCATAGCCATAGCAGCCATAGCCATGGCCATAGCAGCCATAGCCATATCCATAGGAGACATAGCCATAGCCATGGCCATAGCAGCCATAGCCGTAGCCTTAGCAGTAACCATAGCAGCAATAGCCATAGCCATAGCAGTAGCCATAGCAGCAAGAGCCATAGCCATAGCCATAGCAGTAGCAAGCATAGCGATAGCCATAGCAGCCGCAGCCATAGCCATGTCATCCATAGCCATAGCCAAAGCATCCGTAGCCATTGCCATAGCATCCATAGCCATAGTCATAGCTGCCATAGCCATAGGCATAGCAGCCATCGCCATAGCCATAGCAGCCATAGCCATAGCCATAGCAGCCATAGCCATAGCAATAGCAGCTATAGTCATACCCATAGCAGCTTTAGCCATAGCCAAAGTATCCATAGCCATAGCCATAGCAGCCATAGCCATAGCCATAGCACGCATAGCGACAGCCATAGCTGCCGTAGCCATAGCCATAGCAGCCATAGCCATAGCCATATCAGCCATAGCCATAGCCAAAGCATCCATACCCATAGCCATAGCAGCTATAGCCATAGCCATATCAGCCATAGCCATAGCTATAGCAGCCATATCCAAAGCAGCCATAGCCATAGCCATAGCAGCCATAGCCATAGCCATAGCAGCGATAGCCATAGCAATAGCACGCATAGCGATAGCCATAGCAGCCGCAGCCATAGCCATAGCAGCCGTAGCCATAGCCATAGCAGCCATAGCCGTAGCCCTAGCAGCCATGGCCACAGCCATAGCCAGAGCAGCCATAGCCATAGCCATAGCAGCCACAGCCATAGCCGTAGCCATAGCCATTGCCTTTGCAGCATTAGCGATAGCAATAGCATGCATAGCCATAGCCATAGCGGCCATATCAGCCATAACCGTAGCCAAGGCCATAGCCATACCAGCCATGGCCATAGCCATAGCAGCCATAGCCATAGCCATAGTCATAGCAGTCATAGCCATAGCCATAGCAGCCATAGCCATAGCCATAGAAGCCACTGCCAAAGCTATTGCAGCCATAGCCATAGCCATAGCAGCCACAGCCATAGCCACAGCAGTCATAGCGATAGCCATAGCAGCCGTAGCCATAGCCATAGCAGCCACTGTCATAGCCATAGCCATATCCACAGCAGCCATAGCCATAGCAATAGCAGCCATTGCCATAGCCATAGCCATAGCCACAGCAGCCATAGCCATAGCCAGGGAAGACATAGCCATAGCCAGAGCAGACATAGCCATAGCCATAGCCAAAGCAGCCAATGCCATTGCCACAGCAGCCGTAGCCATAGCCATAGCCATTGCAGCCATAGCAATAGCAGTCATAGAAATAGCCATAGCAGCCGGAGCCATAGCCATAGCAGCTATAGCCATACCAGAAGCAGCCATTGCCAAAGCTATTGCAGCCATAGCCATAGCCATAGCAGCCATAGCCATAGCCATAGCAGTCATAGCGGTAGCCATAGCAGCCGTAGCCATAGCCATAGCAGCCATAGCCATAGCCCAAGCAGACATGGCCATAGCCATAGCCAGAGCAGCCATAGCCATAGCCATAGCAGCCATAGGAATAGCCATAGCAGCTATAGCCATACCCAAAGCAGCCATAGCCATTGCCATAGCAGCCAGAGCCATAGCCATAGCAGCTATAGCCATAACCATAGTAGCCATAGCCATAGCCATAGCCATAGGAGCCATACCAGACATGGTCATAGCCATATTAGTCATAGCCATAGACATAGCAGCCATATCCATAGCCATAGCCAGAGCAGCCAATGCCATAGCCATAGCAGTTATAGCGATAGCCGTAGCAGCCATACGCATTGCTATACCAGCTATAGACGTAGCAGCCATAGCCATAGCCATAGGAGCCATAGCTATATCCATAGCAGCAATAGCCACAGCCATAGCCATAGCCATAGCCATAGCAGACATAGCCACAGTCAAAGCTAATGCAGCCATAGTCATAGCCATTGCAGCCATAGACATAGCAGTAATAGCCATGGCCATAGCAGCCATAGCCATAGCCATATCAGCCATAGTCATAGCCATATCCATAGCAGCAATAGTCATAGCCATAGCAGCCCTAGCAGCCATAGCCATAGACATAGCACGCATAGCGACTGCCACAGCAGCCGTAGCCATAGCCATAGCAGCCGTAGCCATAGCCGTAGCAGCCATTGTCATAGCCGTAGCAGCCATAGCCATAGCCATAGCAGCCATAGCCATAGCCACAGCAGCCATCGCCACGGCCATAGCAGCCATAGCCATATCAATAGGAGCCATAGCCTTAGCCATAGCCTTAGCAGCTATAGTAATAGCCATAGCAGCCATAGCCATAGCCATAGCAGGCATAGCCATAGCCATAGCAGCCACAGCGATAGCCATGGCAACCGTAGCCATGGCCATAGCCATACCAGCCATGGCCATAGCGATAGCAACAATAGCCACAGCCATAGTAGCCACAGCCAAAGCTATAGCAGCGATATTCATAGCCATAGCAGCCATAGCAGACATAGCCATAGCCATAGCAGCCATAGCAGCCATAGCCATAGCCATAGCAGACATAGCCATAGCCATAGCAGCCACAGCGATAGCCTTGGCAGCCGTAGCCATAGCCATAGCCATAGCAGCCGTAGCCATAGCCATAGCCATAGCAGACATAGCCATATCCATAGGAGCCATAGCCATAGCCGTAGCCATAGCAGTCATAGCAGCCATAGCCATTGCCATAGCCATAGCAGCCATAGCCGTAGCCATTGCAGCCATAACAATAGCCATAGCAGCCGTAGCCATAGCCATAGCCGCCATAGCCATAGCCATAGCAGCCATAGACATAGCCATAGCCATAGCAGCCATAGCCATAGCCACAGCCATAGCAGACATAGCCATAGCCATAGCAGCCGCAGCCATAGCCATAGCCATAGCAGCCAGAGCCATAACCATAGCTGCTATATCCATACCCAGGCATAGCAATAGCCATATGCATAGCAGCCGGAGCCATAGCCATAGCAGCTATAGTCATAGCCATAATAGCCATAGCCATAGCCATAGCCATAGCCATAGCCAGAGCAGCCATAGCCGTAGCCATAGCAGTCATAGCAGCCATAGCCATTGCCATAGCCATAGCAGCCATAGCCGTAGCCATTGCAGCCATAACAATAGCCATATCAGCCATAGCCATAGCTATAGCAGCCATAGCCAAAGCAGCCATAGCCATAGCCATAGCAGACATAGCCATAGCCATAGCAGCCACAGCGATAGCCATAGCAGCCGTAGCCATTGCCTGAGCCATAGCAGCCATAGCTATATCCATAGCAGCCATAGCCATAGCCATAGCCATAGCAGCCATAGACATAGCCATAGCACGCATAGCGACAGCCATAGCAACCGTGGCCATAGCCATAACAGCCACAGCCATAGCCATATCAGCCATAGATATAGCCATTGCCATAGCAGCAATAGCCAGAGCCCTAGCAGCCATAGCCATAGCCATTGCAGCCATAGCCATAGCCACAGCACGCATAACGACAGCCACAGCAGCCGTAGCCACAGCCACAGCAGCCATAAACATAGCCATAGCCAGAGTAGCCAATGGCATAGCAATAGCAGTTATAGCCATAGCCGTAGCAGCAATAGGCATAGCAATACCAGCCATAGACATAGCAGCCATAGCCATAGCCATAGCAGCCATTGCCATAGCCATAGCCATAGCCACAGCAGGCAATGCCATAGCCATAGCAGCTATAGCCATAGCCGTAGCAGCCATACGCATAGCTATACCAGCCATAGACGTACCAGCCATAGCCGTAGGCACTGCAGCCATTGTCATAGCCATAGCCATAGCCGCAGCAGCCAATGTCATAGCCTTAGCAGATATAGCCATAGCCGCAGCAGCCATAGAAGCCATAGCCATAGCCATAGCAGCCATAGCCGTAGCCATAGCAGTCATAGCGATAGCCATAGCAGCCGTAGCCATAGCCATAGCATCCATAGCCATAGCCATAGCAGCCATGGCCCTAGCCATAGCCAGAGCAGCCATAGCCATAGCCATAGCAGCCATAGCCATAGCCATAGCCATAGCCATAGTAGCCATAGCCACAGCCATAGCAGCCATAGCCCTAGCCATAGCAGCCATAGCCATATCAGCCATAGCCATAGCCATTGCCATACCAGCAATAGCCAGAGCTATAGCAGCCATAGCCATAGCCATTGCAGCCATAGCCATAGCCACAGCACGCATAACGACAGCCACAGCAGCTGTAGCCACAGCCACAGCAGCCATAACCAAAGCTATAGCCACAGTAGCCAATGCCATAGCCATAGCAGTTATAGCCATAGCCGTAGCAGCCATAGGCATAGCAATACCAGCCATAGACATGGCAGCCATAGCCATAGCCATTGCAGCCATTGTCATAGCCATAGCCATAGCCACAGCAGCCAATGCCATAGCCTTAGCAGATATAGCCATAGCCGTAGCAGCCATAGAAGCCGTAGTCATAGCCATAGCAGCCATAGCCGTAGCCATAGCACGCATAGCGACAGCCATAGCAACCGTGGCCGTAGCCATAGGAGCCATAGCCATAGCCATAGCCTTAGCAGCCATAGTCATAGCCACAGCAGCTATAGCCATACCCAAAGCAGCCAGAGCCATAGCCATAGCAGCTATAGCCATACCCAAAGCAGCCATAGCCATAGCCAAGGCAGTCATAGCGATAGCCATAGCAGCCGTAGCCATAGCCATAGCATCCATAGCCATAGCCACAGCAGCCATGGCCCTAGCCATAGCCAGAGCAGCCATAGCCATACCCATAGCAGCCATAGCCATAGCCAAAGCCATAGCAGCCATAGCCACAGCCATAGCACGCATAGCGATAGCCATAGCAGCCGTAGCCATTGCCATAGTCTTAGCAGCCATAGCCATAGCCGTAGTAGCTATAGCAATAACCATAGCAGACATAGCCATAGACGTAGCACGCATAGCGTTAGCCATAGCAGCCATAACCATAGCCAGAGCAGCCATAGCCATAGCCATGGCAGCAATAGCCATATTCATAGCAGCCATACCCATAGCCATAGCAGACATAGCCATAGCCATAGCAGCCATAGTCATAGCCATAGTAGACATAGCCATAGCCATAGCAGCCATAGCATCAGCCACAGCAGCCATAGGCATAGCCACAGCCATAGCAGCGATAGCCATAGCCATAGCAGCCATAGACATAGCAGCCATAGCCATAGCCATAGAAGCCATTGTCATAGCCATAGCCATAGCCACAGCAGCCATAGCCATAGCCATAGCAGCCATTTCATAGCCATAGCCATAGTAACAGCAGCGATAGCCATAGCCAGAGCAGACATAGCCATAGCCATAGCCACAGCAGCCAATGCCACAGCCATAGCAGTTATAGCGATAGCCGTAGCTGCCAAAGGCATAGCTATACCAGCCATAGACATAGCAGCCATTGCCATGGACATTGCAGCCATAGCCATAGCCATAGCAGCCGTAGCCATAGCCATAGCCATAGCAGCCATAGCCATATCCATAGGAGCCATAGCCATAGCCATAGCCATAGCAGCCATAGCAGCCATAGCCATTGCCATAGCCATAGCAGCCATAGCCGTAGCCATTGCAGCCATAACAATAGCCACAGCAGCCGTAGCCTTAGCCATAGCCGCCATAGCCATAGCCATAGCAGCCATAGACATAGCCATAGCTATAGCAGCCATAGCCATAGCCACAGCCATAGCAGACATAGCCATAGCCATAGCAGCCATAGCCATAGCAGCCACAGCGATAGCCATAGCAGCCGTAGCCATTGCCTGAGCCATAGCAGCCATAGCTATATCCATAGCAGCCATAGCCATAGCCATAGCCATAGCAGCCATAGACATAGCCATAGCACGCATAGCGACAGCCATAGCAACCGTGGCCATAGCTATAACAGCCACAGCCATAGCCATATCAGCCATAGCCATAGCCATTGCCATAGCAGCAATAGCCAGAGCCCTAGCAGCCATAGCCATAGCCATTGCAGCCATAGCCATAGCCACAGCACGCATAACGACAGCCACAGCAGCCGTAGCCACAGCCACAGCAGCCATAAACATAGCCATAGCCAGAGTAGCCAATGCCATAGCAATAGCAGTTATAGCCATAGCCGTAGCAGCAATAGGCATAGCAATACCAGCCATAGACATAGCAGCCATAGCCATAGCCATAGCAGCCATTGCCATAGCCATAGCCATAGCCACAGCAGGCAATGCCATAGCCATAGCAGCTATAGCCATAGCCGTAGCAGCCATACGCATAGCTATACCAGCCATAGACGTACCAGCCATAGCCGTAGGCACTGCAGCCATTGTCATAGCCATAGCCATAGCCGCAGCAGCCAATGTCATAGCCTTAGCAGATATAGCCATAGCCGCAGCAGCCATAGAAGCCATAGCCATAGCCATAGCAGCCATAGCCGTAGACATAGCAGTCATAGCGATAGCCATAGCAGCCGTAGCCATAGCCATAGCATCCATAGCCATAGCCATAGCAGCCATGGCCCTAGCCATAGCCAGAGCAGCCATAGCCATAGCCATAGCAGCCATAGCCATAGCCATAGCCATAGTAGCCATAGCCACAGCCATAGCAGCCATAGCCATAGCCATAGCAGCCATAGCCATATCAGCCATAGCCATAGCCATTGCCATACCAGCAATAGCCAGAGCTATAGCAGCCATAGCCATAGCCATTGCAGCCATAGCCATAGCCACAGCACGCATAACGACAGCCACAGCAGCCATAGGCATAGCCACAGCCATAGCAGCGATAGCCATAGCCATAGCAGCCATAGACATAGCAGCCATAGCCATAGCCATAGAAGCCATTGTCATAGCCATAGCCATAGCCACAGCAGCCATAGCCATAGCCATAGCAGCCATTTCATAGCCATAGCCATAGTAACAGCAGCGATAGCCATAGCCAGAGCAGACATAGCCATAGCCATAGCCACAGCAGCCAATGCCACAGCCATAGCAGTTATAGCGATAGCCGTAGCTGCCAAAGGCATAGCTATACCAGCCATAGACATAGCAGCCATTGCCATGGACATTGCAGCCATAGCCATAGCCATAGCAGCCGTAGCCATAGCCATAGCCATAGCAGCCATAGCCATATCCATAGGAGCCATAGCCATAGCCATAGCCATAGCAGCCATAGCAGCCATAGCCATTGCCATAGCCATAGCAGCCATAGCCGTAGCCATTGCAGCCATAACAATAGCCATAGCAGCCGTAGCCTTAGCCATAGCCGCCATAGCCATAGCCATAGCAGCCATAGACATAGCCATAGCTATAGCAGCCATAGCCATAGCCACAGCCATAGCAGACATAGCCATAGCCATAGCAGCCATAGCCATAGCCATAGCACGCATAGCGATAGCCATAGCAGCCGTAGCCATAGCCATAGCAGCGATAGGCATAGCCATATCAGCCATAGCCGTAGCCATAGCCGTAGCCATAGCATCCATAGCCATAGCCACAGCAGCGGTAGCCATAGCCATTGCCTTAGCAGCCATAGCCACAGCCATAGCAGGCATAACCATTGCAGCCGGAGCCGTAGCTATAGCAGCTGTAGCCATAGCCAAAGCAGCCATAGCCATATCCATAGCAGCCATAGCCATGGCCACAGCAGCCATAGCCATATCCATAGGAGCCATAGCCACAACCATAGCCATAGCAGCTATAGCAGCCATAGCCATATCAGCCATAGCCATTGCCATAGCTATAGCAGCCATAGCCATAGCCACAGCCATAGCAGACATAGCCATAGCCATAGCCGCCGCAGCCGTAGCCATAGCCATAGCCATAGCCATTGCAGCCATAGCCATAGCCACAGCACGCATAACGACAGCCACAGCAGCTGTAGCCACAGCCACAGCAGCCATAACCAAAGCTATAGCCACAGTAGCCAATGCCATAGCCATAGCAGTTATAGCCATAGCCGTAGCAGCCATAGGCATAGCAATACCAGCCATAGACATGGCAGCCATAGCCATAGCCATTGCAGCCATTGTCATAGCCATAGCCATAGCCACAGCAGCCAATGCCATAGCCTTAGCAGATATAGCCATAGCCGTAGCAGCCATAGAAGCCGTAGTCATAGCCATAGCAGCCATAGCCGTAGCCATAGCACGCATAGCGACAGCCATAGCAACCGTGGCCGTAGCCATAGGAGCCATAGCCATAGCCATAGCCTTAGCAGCCATAGTCATAGCCACAGCAGCTATAGCCATACCCAAAGCAGCCAGAGCCATAGCCATAGCAGCTATAGCCATACCCAAAGCAGCCATAGCCATAGCCAAGGCAGTCATAGCGATAGCCATAGCAGCCGTAGCCATAGCCATAGCATCCATAGCCATAGCCACAGCAGCCATGGCCCTAGCCATAGCCAGAGCAGCCATAGCCATACCCATAGCAGCCATAGCCATAGCCAAAGCCATAGCAGCCATAGCCACAGCCATAGCACGCATAGCGATAGCCATAGCAGCCGTAGCCATTGCCATAGTCTTAGCAGCCATAGCCATAGCCGTAGTAGCTATAGCAATAACCATAGCAGACATAGCCATAGACGTAGCACGCATAGCGTTAGCCATAGCAGCCATAACCATAGCCAGAGCAGCCATAGCCATAGCCATGGCAGCAATAGCCATATTCATAGCAGCCATACCCATAGCCATAGCAGACATAGCCATAGCCATAGCAGCCATAGTCATAGCCATAGTAGACATAGCCATAGCCATAGCAGCCATAGCATCAGCCACAGCAGCCATAGGCATAGCCACAGCCATAGCAGCGATAGCCATAGCCATAGCAGCCATAGACATAGCAGCCATAGCCATAGCCATAGAAGCCATTGTCATAGCCATAGCCATAGCCACAGCAGCCATAGCCATAGCCATAGCAGCCATTTCATAGCCATAGCCATAGTAACAGCAGCGATAGCCATAGCCAGAGCAGACATAGCCATAGCCATAGCCACAGCAGCCAATGCCACAGCCATAGCAGTTATAGCGATAGCCGTAGCTGCCAAAGGCATAGCTATACCAGCCATAGACATAGCAGCCATTGCCATGGACATTGCAGCCATAGCCATAGCCATAGCAGCCGTAGCCATAGCCATAGCCATAGCAGCCATAGCCATATCCATAGGAGCCATAGCCATAGCCATAGCCATAGCAGCCATAGCAGCCATAGCCATTGCCATAGCCATAGCAGCCATAGCCGTAGCCATTGCAGCCATAACAATAGCCATAGCAGCCGTAGCCTTAGCCATAGCCGCCATAGCCATAGCCATAGCAGCCATAGACATAGCCATAGCTATAGCAGCCATAGCCATAGCCACAGCCATAGCAGACATAGCCATAGCCATAGCAGCCATAGCCATAGCCATAGCACGCATAGCGATAGCCATAGCAGCCGTAGCCATAGCCATAGCAGCGATAGGCATAGCCATATCAGCCATAGCCGTAGCCATAGCCGTAGCCATAGCATCCATAGCCATAGCCACAGCAGCGGTAGCCATACCCATAGCCTTAGCAGCCATAGCCACAGCCATAGCAGGCATAACCATTGCAGCCGGAGCCGTAGCTATAGCAGCTGTAGCCATAGCCAAAGCAGCCATAGCCATATCCATAGCAGCCATAGCCATGGCCACAGCAGCCATAGCCATATCCATAGGAGCCATAGCCACAACCATAGCCATAGCAGCTATAGCAGCCATAGCCATATCAGCCATAGCCATTGCCATAGCTATAGCAGCCATAGCCATAGCCACAGCCATAGCAGACATAGCCATAGCCATAGCCGCCGCAGCCGTAGCCATAGCCATAGCCATAGCCATAGCCATAGCCGTAGCCATAGTAGCCATAGCCACAGCCATAGCAGTGATAGCAATAGCCATAACCATAGTAGCCATAGCCATAGCCATAGCCATAGTAGCCACAGCCAAAGCTATTGCAGCCATAGCCATAGCCATAGCAGCCGTAGCGATAGCCATAGCCGTCATAGCGATAGCCATTGCAGCCGTAGCCATAGCCATAGCAGCCATAGCCATAGCCCTAGCAGCCATGGCCACAGCCATAGCCAGAGCAGCCATAGCCATAGCCATAGCAGCCATAGCCATAGCCATAGCAGCTATAGCCATACCCAAAGCAGCCATAGCCATAGCCATAGCAGCCATAGCAGCCATAGCCATAGGCGTAGCAGCCATAGCCATAGCCATAGCACGCATAGCGATAGCCATAGCAGCCATATCAGCCATAGCCGTAGCCATGGCCATAGCCATACCAGCCATGGCCATAGCCATAGCAACAATAGCCACAGCCACAGTAGCCACAGCTAAAGCTATAGCAGCGATATTCATAGCCATAGCAGCCATAGCAGCCATAGCCATAGCCATAGCCATAGCAGCCATAGCCATAGCCATAGCAGCCGCAGCCGTAGCCATAGCCATAGCCATAGCCATAGCCATAGCCATAGCCATAGTAGCCATAAGCACAGCCATAGCAGTCATAGCAATAGCCATAACCATAGTAGCCATAGCCGTAGCCATAGCCGTAGCCATAGCATCCATAGCCATAGCCACAGCAGCGGTAGCCATAGCCATAGTCTTAGCAGCCATAGCCATAGCTGTAGTAGCTATAGCAATAACCACAGCAGACATAGCCATAGCCGTAGCACGCATAGCGATAGCCATAGCATCCATAACCATAGCCAGAGCAGACATAGCCATAGCCATGGCAGCAATAGCCATATTCATAGCAGCCATACCCGTAGCCATAGCAGATATAGCCATAGCCATAGCAGCCATAGTCATAGCCATAGTAGACATAGCCATAGCCATAGCAGCCATAGCATCAGCCACAGCAGCCATAGGCATAGCCATAGCAGCCATAGCCATAGCCATAGCAGCCATGGCCATAGCCATAGCCAGAGCAGCCATAGCCATTGCCATTGCAGCATTAGCGATAGCAATAGCAGGCATAGCCATAGCCATAGCGGCCATAGCCATAGCCATAGCAGCCATGGCCATAGCCATAGCCAGAGCAGCCATAGCCATTGCCATTGCAGCATTAGCGATAGCAATAGCAGGCATAGCCATAGCCATAGCGGCCATATCAGCCATAGCCGTAGCCATGGCCATAGCCATACCAGCCATGGCCATTGCCATAGCAACAATAGCCACAGCCATAGTAGCCACAGCCAAAGCTATAGCAGCGATATTCATTGCCATAGCAGCCATAGCAGACATAGCCATAACCAGAGCCATATTAGCCATAGCCATAGCCATAGTCATAGCAGTCATAGCCATAACCATAGCAGCCATAGCCATAGCGATAGAAGCCATAGCCATAGACATAGCCATAGCCACAGCCTTAGCAGCAATAGCCATAGCCATGGCAGCCATAGCAGCCATAGCCATAGCCATAGTAGCCATAGCCATAGCCACAGCAGCCATCGGCATAGCCATAGCCATAGCAGCGATGGCCATAGCTATAGCTGTACCAGCCATGGCCATAGCTATAGCTGTACCAGCCATAGCCAAAGCCACAGCCATACCAGCCATGGCCATAGCCATAGCAGTCATAGCCATAGACATAGCAGTCATAGCCATAGCCATAGCAGCCATAGCCATAGCCGTAGCAGCCATAGCCATAGCCATAGCACGCATAGCGATAGCCATAGCAGCCATAGCCATAGCCATAGCAGCCATGGCCATAGCCATAGCCAGAGCAGCCATAGCCATAGCCATAGCAGCCATAGCAGACATAGCCATAGCCATAGCAGCCATAGCCATAGCCATAGCAGACATAGCCATAGCCATAGCAGCCGCAGCCGTAGCCATAGCCATAGCCATAGCCATAGCCATAGCCATAGCCATAGTAGCCATAGCCACAGCCATAGCAGTCATAGCAATAGCCATAACCATAGTAACAATAGCCATAGCCATAGCCATAGTAGCCACAGCCAAAGCTATTGCAGCCATAGCCATAGCCATAGCAGCCGTAGCCATAGCCATAGCCATAGCCATAGCCATAGCCATAGTAGCCATAGCCACAGCCATAGCAGCCATAGCAATAGCCATAACCATAGTAACAATAGCCATAGCCATAGCCATAGTAGCCACAGCCAAAGCTATTGCAGCCATAGCCATAGCCATAGCAGCCGTAGCCATAGCCATAGCCGTCATAGCGATAGCCATTGCAGCCGTAGCCTTATCCATAGGAGCCATAGCCGTAGCCAAAGCATTAGCAGCCATAGCCATAACTATAGCAGCCATTACCATAGCAGCCATAGGCATAGCCATAGCAGCCATAGCCATAGCCATACGAGCCATAGCCAATGCCATAGCCACAGCAGCCATAGCCATAGCCACAGCCATAGCAGCCATAGACATAGCCATAGCAGCCATAGCCATAGCAATAGCACGCATAGCGATAGCCATAGCAGCAGCAGCCATAGCCATGTCATCCATAGCCATAGCCAAAGCATCCATAGCCATAGGCATAGCAGCCATCGCCATAGCCATAGCAGCAATAGCCATAGCCATAGCAGCCATAGCCATAGCAATAGCACGCACAGCGATAGCCATAGCAGCAGCAGCCATAGCCATGTCATCCATGGCCATAGCCAAAGCATCCATAGCCATTGCCATAGCATCCATAGCCATAGCAATAGCACGCATAGCGATAGCCATAGCAGGCGCAGCCATAGCCATAGCAGCCGTAGCCATAGCCAAAGCAGCCGTAGCCATAGCCATAGCAGCCATAGCCGTAGCCATCGCAGGCATAGCCATATCCATAGCCATAGCCATAGCCATAGCAGCAATAACAATAGCCATAGCAGCGATAGCAGCCATAGCTGTAACCATAGCAGCCATAGCCATAGCCATAGCACATATAGCGACTGCCATAGCAGCCGTAGCCATAGCCATAGCAGCCGTAGCCATAGCCGTAGCAGCCATAGCCATAGCCATAGCTATAGCAGCCATAGCCATAGCCACAGCCATAGCAGACATAGCCATAGCCATAGCAACCATAGTCATAGCCGTAGCAGCCATAGCAACTATAGCCATAGCCATAGCCATAGCAACTATAGCCACAGCCATAGTAGCCACAGCCTAAGCTATAGCAGCGATATTCATAGCCATAGCAGCCATAGCAGACATAGCCATAGCCACAGCCATAGCAGCCATAGCCATAGCCATAGTCATGGCAGCCATAGCCATAGCCATAGCAGCCATAGCCATAGCCATAGAAGCCATAGCCATAGCCATAGCCATAGCCTTAGCAACAATAGCCAAAACCATAGCAGCCATAGCAGCCATAGCCATAGCCATAGCAGCCATAGCCATAGCCATAGCAGCCATGGCCATAGCCATAGCCAGAGCAGCCATAGCCATTGCCATTGCAGCATTAGCGATAGCAATAGCAGGCATAGCCATAGCCATAGCGGCCATATCAGCCATAGCCGTAGCCATGGCCATAGCCATACCAGCCATGGCCATTGCCATAGCAGCCATAGCCACAGCCATAGCAGCTATAGCCATACCCAAAGCAGCCATAGCCATTGCCATAGCAGCCAGAGCCATATCCATAGCAGCTGTAGCCATAACCATAGTAGCCATAGCCATAGCCATAGCCATAGCAGCCATAGCAGCCATAGCCATAGCCATAGCAGCCATAGCCATAGCCATAGCACGCATAGCGATAGCCATAGCAGCCATAGCCATAGCCATAGCAGCCATGGCCATAGCCATAGACAGAGCAGCCATAGCCATTGCCATTGCAGCAATAGCGATAGCAATAGCAGGCATAGCCATAGCCATAGCGTCCATATCAGCCATAGCCGTAGCCATGGCCATAGCCATACCAGCCATGGCCATTGCCATAGCAACAATAGCCACAGCCATAGTAGCCACAGCCAAAGCTATAGCAGCGATATTCATAGCCATAGCAGCCATAGCAGACATAGCCATAGCCATAGCCATATTAGCCATAGCCATAGCCATAGTCATAGCAGTCATAGCCATAGCCATAGCAGCCATAGCAATAGCGATAGAAGCCATAGCCATAGACATAGCCATAGCCACAGCCTTAGCAGCAATAGCCATAGCCATGGCAGCCATAGCAGCCATAGCCATAGCCATAGTAGCCATAACCATAGCCACAGCAGCCATGGGCATAGCCATAGCCATAGCAGCCATGGCCATAGCTATAGCTGTACCAGCCATGGCCATAGCTATAGCTAAACCAGCCATAGCCAAAGCCACAGCCATACCAGCCATGGCCATAGCCATAGCAGTCATAGCCATAGACATAGCAGCCATAGCCATAGCCATAGCAGCCATAGCCATAGCAGCCAGAGCCATAGCCATAGCAGCCAGAGCCATAGCCAAAGCAGCTATAGCCGTACCCAAAGCAGCCGTAGCCAAAGCAATTGCAGCCATAGCCATAGCCATAGCAGCCATAGCCATAGCCATAGTCATAGCAGCCATAACCATAGCCATAGCAGCCATGGCCATAGCCATGGCAGCCATAGCAGCCACAGGCATAGCCGTAGCAGCCATAGGCATAGCTATACCAGCCATATACATAGCAGCCATTGCCATGGACATTGCAGCCATAGCCATAGCCATAGCAGCCGTAGCCGTAGCCATAGCCATAGCAGCCATAGCCATAGCAGCCAGAGCCATAGCCATAGCAGCCGGAGCCAAAGCCATAGCAGCTATAGCCACAGGCATAGTAGCCACAGCCAAAGCTATAGGAGCGATATTCATAGCCATAGCAGCCATAGCAGACATAGCCATAGCCATAGCCATAGCAGCCATAGCCATAGCCATAGTCATAGCAGTCATAGCCATAGCCATAGCAGCCATAGCCATAGCCATAGAAGCCATAGCCATAGCCATAGCCATAGCCATAGCCTTAGCAGCAATAGCCATAGCCATGGCAGCCATAGCAGCCATAGCCATAGCCATAGCAGCCATAGCCATAGCCATAGCAGCCATAGCAGCCATAGCCATAGCCATAGCCATAGCAACTATAGCCATAGCCATAGTAGCCACAGCCAAAGCTATAGCAGCGATATTCATAGCCATAGCAGCCATAGCAGACATAGACATAGCCATAGCCATAGCAGCCATAGCAGCCATAGCCATAGCCATAGCAGCCATAGCCATAGCCATAGCACGCATAGCGATAGCCACAGCAGCCGTAGCCATAACCATAGCAGCGGTAGACATAGCCATATCAGCCATAGCCGTAGCCATAGCCGTAGCCATAGCATCCATAGCCATAGCCACAGCAGCGGTAGCCATAGCCATAGCCTTAGCAGCCATAGCCACAGCCATAGCAGGCATAGCCATAGCAGCCAGAGCCGTAGCTATAGCAGCTGTAGCCATAGCCAAAGCAGCCATAGCCATAGCCATAGCAGTCATAGCCATGGCCATAGCAGCCATAGCCACAGCCATAGCCATAGCCATAGCCTTAGCAGCAATAGCCATAGCCATGGCAGCCATAGCAGCCATAGCCATAGCCATAGCAGCCATAGCCGTTGCCATAGCCATAGCAGCCATGGCCATAGCCATGGCCAGAGCTGCCGTAGCCATAGCCATAGCCGGCATAGCCATAGCCACAGCAGCCATAGCCATAGGCATAGCTATAGCAGCCATAGCCATAGCCATAGCCATAGCAGCCATAGCCATAGACATAGAAGCCATAGCCACAGCCATAGCCATAGCCATAGCCTTAGCAGCAATAGCCATAGCCATGGCAGCCATAGCAGCCATAGCCATAGCCATAGCAGCCATAGCCATGGCCATAGCAGCCATAGCCGTAGCCTTAGCAGTAACCATAGCAGCAATAGCCATAGCCATAGCAGTAGCCATAGCAGCAAGAGCCATAGCCATAGCAGTAGCTATAGCAGCAATAGCCATAGCCATAGCAGCCATAGCAGCCATAGCCATAGCCATAGCAGCCATAGCCATAGCAGTAGCAAGCATAGCGATAGCCATAGCAGCCGCAGCCATAGCCATGTCATCCATAGCCATAGCCAAAGCATCCGTAGCCATTGCCATAGCATCCATAGCCATAGTCATAGCAGCCATAGCCATAGGCATAGCAGCCATCGCCATAGCCATAGCAGCCATAGCCATAGCCATAGCAGCCATAGCCATAGCAATAGCAGCTATAGTCATAGCCATAGCAGCTTTAGCCATATCCAAAGCAGCCATAGCCATAGCCATAGCAGCCATAGCCATAGCCATAGCAGCGATAGCCATAGCAATAGCACGCATAGCGATAGCCATAGCAGCCGCAGCCATAGCCATAGCAGCCGTAGCCATAGCCATAGCAGCCATAGCCGTAGCCCTAGCTGCCATGGCCACAGCCATAGCCAGAGCAGCCATAGCCATAGCCATAGCAGCCATAGCCATAGCCATTGCAGCTATAGCCATACCCAAAGCAGCCATAGCCATAGCCATAGCAGCCATAGCAGCCATAGCCATAGCCATAGCAGCCATAGCCATAGCCATAGAAGCCATAGCCACAGCCATAGCCATAGCCATAGCCTTAGCAGCAATAGCCATAGCCATGGCAGCCATAGCATCCATAGCCATAGCCATAGCAGCCATAGCCATAGCCATAGCAGCCATAGCAGCCATAGCCATAGCCATAGCCATAGCAACAATAGCCATAGCCATAGTAGCCACAGCCAAAGATATAGCAGCGATATTAATAGCCATAGCAGCCATAGCAGACATAGACATAGCCATAGCCATAGCAGCCATAGCCATAGCCATAGCAGCCATGGCCATAGCCATAGAAGCCATAGTCATAGCCATAGCCATAGCCATAGCCTTAGCAGCGATAGACATAGCCATATCAGCCATAGCCGTAGCCATAGCCGTAGCCATAGCATCCATAGCCATAGCCACAGCAGCGGTAGCCATTGCCATAGTCTTAGCAGCCATAACCATAGCCGTAGTAGCTATAGCAATAACCATAGCAGACATAGCCATAGCCGTAACACGCATAGCGTTAGCCATAGCAGCCATAACCATAGCCAGAGCAGCCATAGCCATATCCATGGCAGCAATAGCCATATTCATAGCAGCCATACCCATAGCCATAGCAGACATAGCCATAGCCATAGCAGCCATAGTCATAGCCATAGTAGACATAGCCATAGCCATAGCAGCCATAGCATCAGCCACAGCAGCCATAGGCATAGCCACAGCCATAGGAGCGATAGCCATAGCCATAGCAGCCATAGACATAGCAGCCATAGCCATAGCCATAGAAGCCATTGTCATAGCCATAGCCATAGCCACAGCAGCCATAGCCATAGCCATAGCAGCCATTTCATAGCCATAGCCATAGTAACAGCAGCGATAGCCATAGCCAGAGCAGACATAGCCATAGCCATAGCAACAGCAGCCAATGCCACAGCCATAGCAGTTATAGCGATAGCCGTAGCAGCCAAAGGCATAGCTATACCAGCCATAGACATAGCAGCCATTGCCATGGACATTGCAGCCATAGCCATAGCCATAGCAGCCGTAGCCATAGCCATAGCCATAGCAGCCATATCCATATCCATAGGAGCCATAGCCATAGCCATAGCCTAGCCGTAGCAACAATAGCCATAGCCATAGCAGCCGGAGCAGTCATAGCCATAGCCATAGCAGCCATAGCCATAGCCACAGCAGCCATGGGCATAGCCATAGCCATAGTAGACATAGCCATAGGTATAGCTGTACCAGCCAAAACAAAGCCACAGCCATAGCAGACATTGCCATAGCCGTAGCAGCCATAGCCATAGCCATAGCAACCGTAGCCATAGCCATAGCCATAGTAGCCATAGCCACAGCCATAGCAGCCGTAGCAATAGCTATAGCCATAGTAGCCATAGCCATAGCCATAGCCATAGTAGCCACAGCCAAAGCTATTGCAGCCATAGCCATAGCCATAGCAGCCGTAACCATAGCCATAGCCGTCATAGCGATAGCCATTGCAGCCGTAGGCATAGCCATAGCAGCCAGAGCCATAGCCATAGCAGCCATGGCCACAGCCATAGCCAGAGCAGCCATAGCCATAGCCATAGCAGCCATAGCCACAGCCATAGCAGCTATAGCCATACCCAAAGCAGCCATAGCCATTGCCATAGCAGCCAGAGCCATAGCCATAGCAGCTGTAGCCATAACCATAGTAGCCATAGCCATAGCCATAGCCATAGCAGCCATAGCAGCCATAGCCATAGCCATAGCAGCCATAGCCATAGCCATAGCACGCATAGCGATAGCCATAGCAGCCATAGCCATAGCAATAGCAGCCATGGCCATAGCCATAGACAGAGCAGCCATAGCCATTGCCATTGCAGCAATAGCGATAGCAATAGCAGGCATAGCCATAGCCATAGCGTCCATATCAGCCATAGCCGTAGCCATGGCCATAGCCATACCAGCCATGGCCATTGCCATAGCAACAATAGCCACAGCCATAGTAGCCACAGCCAAAGCTATAGCAGCGATATTCATAGCCAAAGCAGCCATAGCAGGCATAGCCATAGCCATAGCCATATTAGCCATAGCCATAGCCATAGTCATAGCAGTCATAGCCATAGCGATAGCAGCCATAGCAATAGCGATAGAAGCCATAGCCATAGACATAGCCATAGCCACAGCCTTAGCAGCAATAGCCATAGCCATGGCAGCCATAGCAGCCATAGCCATAGCCATAGTAGCCATAGCCATAGCCACAGCAGCCATGGGCATAGCCATAGCCATAGCAGCCATGGCCATAGCTATAGCTGTACCAGCCATGGCCATAGCCATAGCAGTCATAGCCATAGACATAGCAGCCATAGCCATAGCCATAGCCATAGCAGTCATAGCCATAGCAGCCAGAGCCATAGCCATAGCAGCCAGAGCCATAGCCAAAGCAGCTATAGCCGTACCCAAAGCAGCCGTAGCCAAAGCTATTGCAGCCATAGCCATAGCCATAGCAGCCATAGCCATAGCCATAGCACGCATAGCGATAGCCATAGCAGCCGTAGCCATAACCATAGCAGCGATAGACATAGCCATATCAGCCATAGCCGTAGCCATAGCCGTAGCCATAGCATCCATAGCCATAGCCACAGCAGCGGTAGCCATAGCCATAGCCTTAGCAGCCATAGCCACAGCCATAGCAGGCATAGCCATAGCAGCCAGAGCCGTAGCTACAGCAGCTGTAGCCATAGCCAAAGCAGCCATAGCCATAGCCATAGCAGTCATAGCCATGGCCATAGCAGCCATAGCCATATCCATAGGAGCCATAGCCACAGCCATAGCCATAGCAGCTATAGCAGCCATAGCCATAGCAGCCATAGCCATTGCCATAGCCATAGCAGCCATGGCCATAGCCATGGCCAGAGCTGCCGTAGCCACAGCCATAGCCGGCATAGCCATAGCCACAGCAGCCATAGCCATAGGCATAGCTATAGCAGCCATAGCCATAGCCACAGCCATAGCAGACATAGCCATAGCCATAGCAGCCGCAGCCGTAGCCATAGCCATAGCCATAGCCATAGCCATAGCCATAGCCATAGTAGCCATAGCCACAGCCATAGCAGCCATAGCAATAGCCATAACCATAGTAGCCATAGCCATAGCCATTGCCATAGTAGCCACAGCCAAAGCGATTGCAGCCATAGCCATAGCCATAGCAGCCGTAGCCATAGCCATAGCAGCCATAGCCATAGCCATAGTCATAGCAGTCATAGCCATAGCCATAGCAGCCATAGCCATAGCCATAGCAGCCATAGCCATAGCGATAGCACGCATAGCGATAGCCATAGCAGCCATAGCCATAGCCATAGCAGCCATGGCCATAGCCATAGCCAGAGCAGCCATTGCCATAGCCATAGCAGTCATAGCCATAGCCGTAGCCATAGCCATTGCCAGTGCAGCATTAGCGATAGCAATACCAGGCATAGCCATAGCCATAGCGGCCATATCAGCCATAGCCGTAGCCATAGCCGTGACCATAGCATCCATAGCCATAGCCACAGCAGCGGTAGCCATATCCATAGCCTTAGCAGCCATAGCCATAGCCGTAGTAGCTATAGCAATAACCATAGCAGACATAGCCATAGCCGTAGCACGCATAGCGATAGCCATAGCAGCCATTACCATAGCCAGAGCAGCCATAGCCATAGCCATGGCATCAATAGCCATATTCATAGCAGCCACACCCATAGCCATAGCAGACATAACCATAGCCATAGCAGCCATAGCCATAGCCATAGCACGCATAGCGATAGCCATAGGAGCCGTAGCCATAGCCATACCAGCGATAGACATAGCCATATCAGCCATAGCCAAAGCCCTAGCAGCCATGGCCATACCCATAGTCATAGCAGCCATAGGAATAGCCATAGCGGCTATAGCCATACCCAAAGCAGCCATAGTCATTGCCATAGCAGCCAGAGCCATAGCCATAGCAGCTGTAGCCATAACCATAGTAGCCACAGCCATAGCCATAGCCATAGGAGCCATAGCAGCCATAGCCAAAGCCATAGCAGCCATGGCAACAGCCATAGCCAGTCCAGACATAGCCATAGCCATAGCAGCCATAGCCATAGCCGTAGCCATTGCCATTGCCATTGCAGCATTAGCGACAGAAATAGCAGGCATAGCCATAGCCATAGCGGCTATAGCAGCCATAGCCGTAGCCATAGCAGCCATAGCCATAGCCAGAGCAGACATAGCCATAGCCATAGCCATAGCAGCAATAGTCATAGCATTAGCAGCCATAGCCATAGCTGTAGCAGCCATAGCCACAGCAGCCATAGCCACAGCCATAGCAGGCATAGCCATAGCAGCCAGAGCCGTAGCTATAGTAGCTGTAGCCATAGCCAAAGCAGCCATAGCCATAGCCATAGCAGCCATAGCCATGGCCATAGCAGCCATAGCCATATCCATAGGAGCCATAGCCATAGGCATAGCCATAGCAGCCATAGCAGCCATAGACATAGCAGCCATAGCCATTGCCATAGCCATAGCAGCCATAGACGTAGCCATTGCAGCCATAACAATAGCCATAGCAGACGTAGCCATAGCCATAGCCGCCATAGCCATAGCCATAGCAGACATATCCATAGCCATAGCTATAGCAGCCATAGCCAGAGCCACATCCATAGCAGACATAGCCATAGCCATAGCAGCCGCAGCCATAGCCATAGCCGTAGCAGCCAGAGCCATAGCCATAGCAGCTATAGCCATAGCCATAATAGCCATAGCCATAGCCATAGCCATAGCCATAGCAGACATAGCCACAGCCAAAGCTAATGAAGCCATGGTCATAGCCATTGCAGCCATAGACATAGCAGTAATAGCCATGGCCATAGCTGCCATAGCAGCCACAGCCATAGCCATTGGAGCCATATCCAAAGCTATTGCTGCCATAGCCATCGCCATAGTCACAGCAGCCATAGCCATAGCCATAGCAGCCGTAGCCATAGCCATAGCCGTCATAGCGATAGCCATTGCAGCCGTAGTCATAGCCATAGCAGCCATAGCCATAGCCCTAGCAGCCATGGCCACAGCCATAGCCAGAGCAGCCATAGCCATAGCCATAGCAGCCATAGCCATAGCCATAGCCATAGCCATAGCCTTAGCAGCAATAGCCAAAGCCATGGCAGCCATAGCAGCCATAGCCATAGCCATAGCAGCCATAGCCATAGCCATAGCCATAGCAGTAGCAACAATAGCCATAGCCATTGCAGCCAGAGCAGTCATAGCCATAGGCATAGTAGCCATAGCCATAGCCACAGCAGCCATGGGCATAGACATAGCCATAGCAGCCATAGCCATAGCTATAGCTGTACCAGCCATAGCCATAGCAGCCATAGCCATAGCCATAACTATAGCAGCCATAGTCATAGCCACAGCCATAGCAGACATAGCCATAGCCATAGCAGCCGCAGCCATAGTCATAGCATTAGCAGCCATAGCCATAGCTATAGCAGCCATGGCCACAGCAGCCATAGCCACAGCCATAGCAGGCATAGCCATAGCAGCCAGAGCCGTAGCTATAGCAGCTGTAGCCATAGCCAAAGCAGTCATAGCCATAGCCATAGCAGCCATAGCCATGGCCATAGCAGCCATAGCCAAAGATATAGCAGCGATATTAATAGCCATAGCAGCCATAGCAGACATAGACATAGCCATAGCCATAGCAGCCATAGCCACAGCCATAGCAGCCATGGCCATAGCCATAGCCAGAGCAGCCATTGCCATAGCCATAGCAGCCATAGCCATAGCCGTAGCCATAGCCGTTGCCATTGCAGCATTAGCGATTGCAATAGCAGGCATAGCCATAGCCATAGCGGCCATATCAGCCATAGCCGTAGCCATGGCCATATCCATACCAGTCATGGCCATAGCCATAGCAACAAAAGCCACAGGCATAGTAGCCACAGCCAAAGCTATAGCAGCGATATTCATAGCCATACCAGCCATAGCAGACATAGCCATAGCCATAGCCATAGCCATAGCCATAGCAGCCATAGCCATAGCCATAGTCATAGCAGTCATAGCCATAGCCATAGCAGCCATGGCCACAGCCATAGCCAGAGCAGCCATAGCCATAGCCATAGCAGCCATAGCCATAGCCATTGCAGCTATAGCCATACCCAAAGCAGCCATAGCCATAGCCATAGCAGCCATAGCAGCCATAGCCATAGCCATAGCAGCCATAGCCATAGCCATAGAAGCCATAGCCACAGCCATAGCCATAGCCATAGCCTTAGCAGCAATAGCCAAAGCCATGGCAGCCATAGCAGCCATAGCCATAGCCATAGCAGCCATAGCCATAGCCATACCAGCCATAGCAGCCATAGCCATAGCCATAGCCATAGCAACTATAGCCATAGCCATAGTAGCCACAGCCAAAGATATAGCAGCGATATTAATAGCCATAGCAGCCATAGAGGACATAGACATAGCCATAGCCATAGCAGCCATAGCCACAGCCATAGCAGCCATGGCCATAGCCATAGCCAGAGCAGCCATTGCCATAGCCATAGCAGCCATAGCCATAGCCGTAGCCATAGCCGTTGCCATTGCAGCATTAGCGATTGCAATAGCAGGCATAGCCATAGCCATAGCGGCCATATCAGCCATAGCCGTAGCCATGGCCATAGCCATACCAGTCATGGCCATAGCCATAGCAACAAAAGCCACAGGCATAGTAGCCACAGCCAAAGCTATAGCAGTGATATTCATAGCCATACCAGCCATAGCAGACATAGCCATAGCCTTAGCCATAGCAGCCATAGCCATAGCCATAGTCATAGCAGTCATAGCCATAGCCATAGCAGCCATAGCCATAGCCATAGAAGCCATAGCCATAGCCATAGCAGCTATAGCCATACCCAAAGCAGCCATAGCCATAGCCATAGCAGCCATAGCCATATCCATAGCGATAGTAGCCATACCAACAGCCATAGCAGCCATAGCAATAGCCATAACCATAGTAGCCATAGCCATAGCCATAGCCATAGTAGCCACAGCCAAAGCTACTGAAGCCATAGCCATAGCCATAGCAGCCGTAGCCACAGCCATAGCCGTCATAGCGATAGCCACTGCAGCCGTAGCCATAGCCATAGCAGCCATAGCCATAGCCCTAGCAGCCATGGCCACAGCCATAGCCAGAGCAGCCGTAGCCACAGCCATAGCAGCCATTGCCATAGCCATAGCAGCTATAGCCATACCCAAAGCAGCCATAGCCATTGCCATAGCAGCCAGAGACATAGCCATAGCAGCTATAGCCATAACCATAGTAGCCATAGCCATAGCCATAGCCATAGCAGCCATAGCAGCCATAGCCATAGCCATAGCAGCCATAGCCATAGCCATAGCACGCATAGCGATAGCCATAGCAGCCATAGCCATAGCCATAGCAGCCATGGCCATAGCCATAGCCAGAGCAGCCATTGCCATAGCCATAGCAGTCATAGCCATAGCCGTAGCCATAGCCATTGCCATTGCAGCATTAGCGATAGCAATAGCAGGCATAGCCATAGCCATAGCGGCCATATCAGCCATAGCCGTAGCCATAGCCGTAGCCATAGCATCCATAGCCATAGCCACAGCAGCGGTAGCCATAGCCATAGCCTTAGCAGCCATAGCCATAGCCGTAGTAGCTATAGCAATAACCATAGCAGACATAGCCATAGCCGTAGCACGCATAGCGATAGCCATAGCAGCCATTACCATAGCCAGAGCAGCCATAGCCATAGCCATGGCATCAATAGCCATATTCATAGCAGCCATACCCATAGCCATAGCAGACATAGCCATAGCCATAGCAGCCATAGCCATAGCCATAGCACGCATAGCGATAGCCATAGGAGCCGTAGCCATAGCCATACCAGCGATAGACATAGCCATATCAGCCATAGCCAAAGCCCTAGCAGCCATGGCCATAGCCATAGTCATAGCAGCCATAGGAATAGCCATAGCGGCTATAGCCATACCCAAAGCAGCCATAGTCATTGCCATAGCAGCCAGAGCCATAGCCATAGCAGCTGTAGCCATAACCATAGTAGCCACAGCCATAGCCATAGCCATAGGAGCCATAGCAGCCATAGCCATAGCCATAGCAGCCATGGCAATAGCCATAGCCAGACCAGCCATAGCCATAGCCATAGCAGCCATAGCCATAGCCGTAGCCATTGCCATTGCCATTGCAGCATTAGCGACAGAAATAGCAGGCATAGCCATAGCCATAGCGGCTATAGCAGCCATAGCCGCAGCCATAGCAGCCATAGCCATAGCCAGAGCAGACATAGCCATAGCCATAGCCATAGCAGCAGTAGTCATAGCATTAGCAGCCATAGCCATAGCTGTAGCAGCCATAGCCACAGCAGCCATAGCCACAGCCATAGCAGGCATAGCCATAGCAGCCAGAGCCGTAGCTATAGTAGCTGTAGCCATAGCCAAAGCAGCCATAGCCATAGCCATAGCAGCCATAGCAATGGCCATAGCAGCCATAGCCATATCCATAGGAGCCATAGCCATACGCATAGCCATAGCAGCCATAGCAGCCATAGCCATAGCAGCCATAGCCATTGCCATAGCCATAGCAGCCATAGCCGTAGCCATTGCAGCCATAACAATAGCCATAGCTGACGTAGCCATAGCCATAGCCGCCATAGCCATAGCCATAGCAGACATATCCATAGCCATAGCTATAGCAGCCATAGCCAGAGCCACAGCCATAGCAGACATAGCCATAGCCATAGCAGCCGCAGCCATAGCCATAGCCATAGCAGCCAGAGCCATAACCATAGCAGCTGTATCCATACCCAGGCATAGCAATAGCCATAGCCATAGCAGCCGGAGCCATAGCCATAGCAGCTATAGCCATAGCCATAATAGCCATAGCCATAGCCATAGCCATAGCCATAGCAGACATAGCCACAGCCAAAGCTAATGAAGCCATAGTCATAGCCATTGCAGCCATAGACATAGCAGTAATAGCCAAGGCCATAGCTGCTATAGCAGCCACAGCCATAGCCATTGGAGCCACATCCAAAGCTATTGCTGCCATAGCCATCGCCATAGTCACAGCAGCCATAGCCATAGCCATAGCAGCCGCAGCCATAGCCATAGCCGTCATAGCGATAGCCATTGCAGCCGTAGTCATAGCCATAGCAGCCATAGCCATAGCCCTAGCAGCCATGGCCACAGCCATAGCCAGAGCAGCCATAGCCATAGCCATAGCAGCCATAGCCATAGCCATAGCAGCTATAGCCATACCCAAAGCAGCCATAGCCATTGCCATAGCAGCCAGAGCCATAGCCATAGCAGCTATAGTCATAACCATAGTAGCCATAGCCATCGCCATAGTCACAGCAGCCATAGCCATAGCCATAGCAGCCAAAGCCATAGCCATAGCAGCCATAGCCATAGCCATAGCCATAGCCGTAGCAACAATAGCCATAGCCATAGCAGCCAGAGCAGTCATAGCCATAGCCATAGTAGCCATAGCCATAGCCACAGCAGCCATGGGCATAGCCATAACCATAGCAGCTATAGACATAGCTATAGCTGTACCAGCCATAGCCATAGCAGCCATAGCCATAGCCATAACTATAGCAGCCATAGTCATAGCCACAGCCATAGCAGACATAGCCATAGCAGCCAGAGCCGTAGCTATAGCAGCTGTAGCCATAGCCAAAGCAGTCATAGCCATAGCCATAGCAGCCATAGCCATGGCCATAGCAGCCATAGCCATATCCATAGGAGACATAACCATAGCCATAGCCATAGCCATAGCCATAGCAGCAATATTCATCGCCATAGCAGCCCCAGCAGCCATAGCCATGGCCATAGCAGCCATAGCCGTAGCCTTAGCAGTAACCATAGCAGCAATAGCCATAGCCATAGCAGTAGCCATAGCAGCAAGAGCCATAGCCATAGCAGTAGCTATAGCAGCAATAGCCATAGCCATAGCAGCCATAGCAGCCATAGCCATAGCCATAGCAGCCATAGCCATAGCAGTAGCAAGCATAGCGATAGCCATAGCAGCCGCAGCCATAGCCATGTCATCCATAGCCGTAGCCAAAGCATCCGTAGCCATTGCCATAGCATCCATAGCCATAGTCATAGCTGCCATAGCCATAGGCATAGCAGCCATCGCCATAGCCATAGCAACCATAGCCATAGCCATAGCAGCCATAGCCATAGCAATAGCAGCTATAGTCATAGCCATACCAGCTTTAGCCATAGCCAAAGTATCCATAGCCATAGCCATAGCAGCCATAGCCATGGCCATAGCAGCCATAGCCGTAGCCTTAGCAGTAACCATAGCAGCAATAGCCATAGCCATAGCAGTAGCCATAGCAGCCATAGCCATAGCCATAGCAGCCATAGCCATAGCCATAGCAGCGATAGCCATAGCAATAGCACGCATAGCGATAGCCATAGCAGCCGCAGCCATAGCCATAGCAGCCGTAGCCATAGCCATAGCAGCCATAGCCGTAGCCCTAGCAGCCATGGCCACAGCCATAGCCAGAGCAGCCATAGCCATAGCCATAGCAGCCATAGCCATAGCCATTGCAGCTATAGCCATACCCAAAGCGGCCATAGCCATAGCCATAGCAGCCATAGCAGCCATAGCCATAGCCATAGCAGCCATAGCCATAGCCATAGAAGCCATAGCCACAGCCATAGCCATAGCCATAGCCTTAGCAGCAACAGCCATAGCCATGGCAGCCATAGCAGCCATAGCCATAGCCATAGCAGCCATAGCCATGGCCATAGCAGCCATAGCCGTAGCCTTAGCAGGAACCATAGCAGCAATAGCCATAGCCATAGCAGTAGCCATAGCAGCCATAGCCATAGCAGTAGCAAGCATAGCGATAGCCATAGCAGCCGCAGCCATAGCCATGTCATCCATAGCCATAGCCAAAGCATCCGTAGCCATTGCCATAGCATCCATAGCCATAGTCATAGCTGCCATAGCCATAGCCATAGCAGCCATAGCCATAGCCATAGCAGCCATAGCCATAGCCATAGCCATAGCCGTAGCAACAATAGCCATAGCCATAGCAGCCAGAGCAGTCATGGACATAGCCATAGTAGCCATAGCCATAGCCAGAGCAGCCATGGGCATAGCCATAGCCATAGCAGCCATAGCCATAGCTATAGCTGTACCAGCCATAGCCAAAGCCAGAGCCAAGGCAGACATTGCCATAGCCATAGCAGCCATAGCCATAGCCATAGCAGCCATAGCCACAGCCATAGCCATATTAGCCATAGCCACAGCCATAGCAGCCATAGCAATAGCCATGACCATAGTAGCCATAGCCATAGCTATAGCGATAGTAGCCACAGCCAAAGCTATTGCAGCCATAGCCATAGCCATAGCAGCCGTAGCCATAGCCACAGCCGTCATAGCGACAACCATAGCAGCCGTAGCCATAGCCATAGCAGCCATAGCCATAGCCATAGCAGCCATAGCCATAGCCATAGCCATAGCGACAATAGCCATAGCCATAGCAGCAAGAGCAGTCATGGCCATAGCCATAGTAGCCATAGCCATAGCCACAGCAGCCATGGGCATAGCCATAGCCATAGCAGCCATAGCCATAGCTATAGCTGTACCAGACATAGCCAAAGCCAGAGCCACGGCAGACATTGCCATAGCCATAGCAGCAATAGCCATAGCCATAGCAGCCGTAGCCATAGCCATAGCCATAGTAGCCATAGCCACAGCCATAGCAGCCATAGCAATAGCCATAACCATAGTAGCCATAGCCATAGCCACAGCGATAGTAGCCACAGCCAAAGCTATTGCAGCCATAGCAATAGCAGCCGTAGCCATAGCCACAGCCGTCATAGCGGCAGCCATAGCAGCCGTAGCCATAGCCATAGCCCTAGCAGCCATAGCCATAGCCATAGCCGTAGCAACAATAGCCATAGCCATAGCAGCCAGAGCAGTCATGGCCATAGCCATAGTAGCCATAGCCATAGCCACAGCAGCCATGGGCATAGCCATAGCCATAGCAGCCATAGCCATAGCTATAGCTGTACCAGCCATAGCCAAAGCCAGAGCCATGGCTGACATTGCCATAGCCATAGCAGCCATAGCCATAGCCATAGCTATAGTAGCCATAGCCACAGCCATAGCAGCCATAGCAATAGCCATAACCATAGTAGCCATAGCCATAGCCATAGCGATAGTAGCCACAGCCAAAGCTATTGCAGCCATAGCCATAGCCATAGCAGCCGTAGCCATAGCCACAGCCGTCATAGCGACAGCAATAGCAGCCGTAGCCATAGCCATAGCAGCCATAGCCATAGCCCCAGCAGCCATGGCCACAGCCATAGCCGGAGCAGCCAGAGCCATAGCCATAGCAGCCATATCCATAGCCATAGCAGCTATAGCCATACCCAAAGCAGCCATAGCCATTGCCATAGCAGCCAGAGCCATAGCCATAGCAGCTATAGCCATAACCATAGTAGCCATAGCCATAGCCATAGCCATAGCAGCCATAGCAGCCGTAGCCATAGCCATAGCAGCCATAGCCGTAGCCCTAGCAGCCATGGCCACAGCCATAGCCAGAGCAGCCATAGCCATAGCCATAGCAGCCATAGCCATAGCCATTGCAGCTATAGCCATACCCAAAGCAGCCATAGCCATAGCCATAGCAGCCATAGCAGCCATAGCCATAGCCATAGCAGCAATAGCCATAGCCATAGAAGCCATAGCCACAGCCATAGCCTTAGCAGCAACAGCCATAGCCATGGCAGCCATAGCAGCCATAGCCATAGCCATAGCAGCCATAGCCATGGCCATAGCAGCCATAGCCGTAGCCTTAGCAGTAACCATAGCAGCAATAGCCATAGCCATAGCAGCCATAGCAGCCATAGCCATAGCCATAGCAGCCATAGCCATAGCAGTAGCAAGCATAGCGATAGCCATAGCAGCCGCAGCCATAGCCATGTCATCCATAGCCATAGCCAAAGCATCCGTAGCCATTGCCATAGCATCCATAGCCATAGTCATAGCTGCCATAGCCATAGGCATAGCAGCCATCGCCATAGCCATAGCAGCCATAGCCATAGCCATAGCACGCATAGCGACCGCCATAGCTGCCGTAGCCATAGCCATAGCAGCCATAGCCATAGCCATATCAGCCATAGCCATAGCCAAAGCATCCATACCCATAGCCATAGCAGCTATAGCCATAGCCATATCATCCATAGCCATAACTATAGCAGCCATATCCAAAGCAGCCATAGCCATAGCCATAGCAGCCATAGCCATAGCCATAGCAGCGATAGCCATAGCAATAGCACGCATAGCGATAGCCATAGCAGCCGCAGCCATAGCCATAGCAGCCGTAGCCATAGCCATAGCAGCCATAGCCGTAGCCCTAGCAGCCATGGCCACAGCCATAGCCAGAGCAGCCATAGCCATAGCCATAGCAGCCATAGCCATAGCCATTGCAGCTATAGCCATACCCAAAGCAGCCATAGCCATAGCCATAGCAGCCATAGCAGCCATAGCCATAGCCTTAGCAGCCATAGCCATAGCCATAGAAGCCATAGCCACAGCCATAGCCATAGCCATAGCCTTAGCAGCAATAGCCATAGCCATGGCAGCCATAGCAGCCATAGCCATAGCCATAGCAGCCATAGCCATAGCCATAGCAGCCATATCAGCCATAGCCATAGCCATAGCCATAGCAACTATAGCCATAGCCATAGTAGCCACAGCCAAAGATATAGCAGCGATATTAATAGCCATAGCAGCCATAGCAGACATAGACATAGCCATAGCCATAGCAGCCATAGCCATAGCCATAGCAGCCATGGCCATAGCCATAGCCAGAGCAGCCATTGCCATAGCCATAGCAGCCATAGCCATAGCCGTAGCCATAGCCGTTGCCATTGCAGCATTAGCGATTGCAATAGCAGGCATAGCCATAGCCATAGCGGCCATATCAGCCATAGCCGTAGCCATGGCCATAGCCATACCAGACATGGCCATAGCCATAGCAACAAAAGTCACAGGCATAGTAGCCACAGCCAAAGCTATAGCAGCGATATTCATAGCCATACCAGCCATAGCAGACATAGCCATAGCCATAGCCATAGCAGCCATAGCCATAGCCATAGTCATAGCAGTCATAGCCATAGCCATAGCAGCCATAGCCATAGCCATAGAAGCCATAGCCATAGCCATAGCAGCTATAGCCATACCCAAAGCAGACATAGACATAGCCATAGCAGCCATAGCCATAGCCATAGCCATAGTAGCCATAGCCACAGCCATAGCAGCCATAGCAATAGCCATAACCATAGTAGCCATAGCCATAGCCATAGCCATAGTAGCCACAGCCAAAGCTATTGAAGCCATAGCCATAGCCATAGCAGCCGTAGCCACAGCCATAGCCGTCATAGCGATAGCCATTGCAGCCGTAGCCATAGCCATAGCAGCCATAGCCATAGCCCTAGCAGCCATGGCCACAGCCATAGCCATAGCAGCCATAGCCATAGCCCTAGCAGCCATGGCCACAGCCATAGCCAGAGCAGCCGTAGCCACACCCATAGCAGCCATTGCCATAGCCATAGCAGCTATAGCCATACCCAAAGCAGACATAGCCATTGCCATAGCAGCCAGAGACATAGCCATAGCAGCTATAGCCATAACCATAGTAGCCATAGCCATAGCCATAGCCATAGCAGCCATAGCAGCCATAGCCATAGCCATAGCAGCCATAGCCATAGCCATAGCACGCATAGCGATAGCCATAGCAGCCATAGCCATAGCCATAGCAGCCATGGCCATAGCCATAGCCAGAGCAGCCATTGCCATAGCCATAGCAGTCATAGCCATAGCCGTAGCCATAGCCATTGCCATTGCAGCATTAGCGATAGCAATAGCAGGCATAGCCATAGCCATAGCGGCCATATCAGCCATAGCCGTAGCCATAGCCGTAGCCATAGCATCCATAGCCATAGCCACAGCAGCGGTAGCCATAGCCATAGCCTTAGCAGCCATAGCCATAGCCGTAGTAGCTACAGCAATAACCATAGCAGACATAGCCATAGCCGTAGCACGCATAGCGATAGCCATAGCAGCCATTACCATAGCCAGAGCAGCCATAGCCATAGCCATGGCATCAATAGCCATATTCATAGCAGCCATACCCATAGCCATAGCAGACATAGCCATAGCCATAGCAGCCATAGCCATAGCCATAGCACGCATAGCGATAGCCATAGGAGCCGTAGGCATAGCCATACCAGCGATAGACATAGCCATATCAGCCATAGCCAAAGCCCTAGCAGCCATGGCCATAGCCATAGTCATAGCAGCCATAGGAATAGCCATAGCGGCTATAGCCATACCCAAAGCAGCCATAGTCATTGCCATAGCAGCCAGAGCCATAGCCATAGCAGCTGTAGCCATAACCATAGTAGCCACAGCCATAGCCATAGCCATAGGAGCCCTAGCAGCCATAGCCATAGCCATAGCAGCCATGGCAATAGCCATAGCCAGACCAGCCATAGCCATAGCCATAGCAGCCATAGCCATAGCCGTAGCCATTGCCATTGCCATTGCAGCATTAGCGACAGAAATAGCAGGCATAGCCATAGCCATAGCGGCTATAGCAGCCATAGCCGTAGCCATAGCAGCCATAGCCATAGCCAGAGCAGACATAGCCATAGCCATAGCCATAGCAGCAATAGTCATAGCATTAGCAGCCATAGCCATAGCTGTAGCAGCCATAGCCACAGCAGCCATAGCCACAGCCATAGCAGGCATAGCCATAGCAGCCAGAGCCGTAGCTATAGTAGCTGTAGCCATAGCCAAAGCAGCCATAGCCATAGCCATAGCAGCCATAGCCATGGCCATAGCAGCCATAGCCATATCCATAGGAGCCATAGCCATACGTGTAGCCATAGCAGCCATAGCAGCCATAGCCATAGCAGTCATAGCCATTGCCATAGCCATAGCAGCCATAGCCGTAGCCATTGCAGCCATAACAATAGCCATAGCTGACGTAGCCATAGCCATAGCCGCCATAGCCATAGCCATAGCAGACATATCCATAGCCATAGCTATAGCAGCCATAGCCAGAGCCACAGCCATAGCAGACATAGCCATAGCCATAGCAGCCGCAGCCATAGCCATAGCCATAGCAGCCAGAGCCATAACCATAGCAGCTGTATCCATACCCAGGCATAGCAATAGCCATAGCCATAGCAGCCGGAGCCATAGCCATAGCAGCTATAGCCATAGCCATAATAGCCATAGCCATAGCCATAGCCATAGCCATAGCAGACATAGCCACAGCCAAAGCTAATGAAGCCATAGTCATAGCCATTGCAGCCATAGACATAGCAGTAATAGCCAAGGCCATAGCTGCTATAGCAGCCACAGCCATAGCCATTGGAGCCACATCCAAAGCTATTGCTGCCATAGCCATCGCCATAGTCACAGCAGCCATAGCCATAGCCATAGCAGCCGTAGCCATAGCCATAGCCGTCATAGCGATAGCCATTGCAGCCGTAGTCATAGCCATAGCAGCCATAGCCATAGCCCTAGCAGCCATGGCCACAGCCATAGCCAGAGCAGCCATAGCCATAGCCATAGCAGCCATAGCCATAGCCATAGCAGCTATAGCCATACCCAAAGCAGCCATAGCCATTGCCATAGCAGCCAGAGCCATAGCCATAGCAGCTATAGTCATAACCATAGTAGCCATAGCCATCGCCATAGTCACAGCAGCCATATCCGTAGCCATAGCAGCCAAAGCCATAGCCATAGCAGCCATAGCCATAGCCATAGCCATAGCCGTAGCAACAATAGCCATAGCCATAGCAGCCAGAGCAGTCATAGCCATAGCCATAGTAGCCATAGCCATAGCCACAGCAGCCATGGGCATAGCCATAGCCATAGCAGCCATAGGCATAGCCATAGCTGTACCAGCCATAGCCATAGCAGCCATAGCCAGAGCCATAACTATAGCAGCCATAGCCATAGCAGTAGCCATAGCAGCAAGAGCCATAGCCATAGCAGTAGCTATAGCAGCAATAGCCATAGCCATAGCAGCCATAGCAGCCATAGCCATAGCCATAGCAGCCATAGCCATAGCAGTAGCAAGCATAGCGATAGCCATAGCAGCCGCAGCCATAGCCATGTCATCCATAGCCGTAGCCAAAGCATCCGTAGCCATTGCCATAGCATCCATAGCCATAGTCATAGCTGCCATAGCCATAGGCATAGCAGCCATCGCCATAGCCATAGCAACCATAGCCATGGCCATAGCAGCCATAGCCATAGCAACAGCAGCTATAGTCATAGCCATACCAGCTTTAGCCATAGCCAAAGTATCCATAGCCATAGCCATAGCAGCCATAGCCATAGCCATAGCACGCATAGCGACAGCCATAGCTGCCGTAGCCATAGCCATAGCAGCCATAGCCATAGCCATATCAGCCATAGCCATAGCCAAAGCATCCATACCCACAGACATAGCAGCTATAGCCATAGCCATATCAGCCATAGCCATAGCTATAGCAGCCATATCCAAAGCAGCCATAGCCATAGCCATAGCAGCCATAGCCATAGCCATAGCAGCGATAGCCATAGCAATAGCACGCATAGCGATAGCCATAGCAGCCGCAGCCATAGCCATAGCAGCCGTAGCCATAGCCATAGCAGCCATAGCCGTAGCCCTGGCAGCCGTGGCCACAGCCATAGCCAGAGCAGCCATAGCCATAGCCATAGCAGCCGTAGCCATAGCCATTGCAGCTATAGCCATACCCAAAGCAGCCATAGCCATAGCCATAGCAGCCGTAGCCATAGCCACAGCCGTCATAGCGACAGCCATAGCAGCCGTAGCCATAGCCATAGCAGCCATAGCCACAGCCCTAGCAGCCATAGCCATAGCCATAGCCGTAGCGACAATAGCCATAGCCATAGCAGCCAGAGCAGTCATGGCCATAGCCATAGTAGCCATAGCCATAGCCACAGCAGCCATGGGCATAGCCATAGCCATAGCAGCCATAGCCATAGCTATAGCTGTACCAGCCATAGCCAAAGCCAGAGCCACGGCAGACATTGCCATAGCCATAGCAGCAATAGCCATAGCCATAGCAGCCGTAGCCATAGCCATAGCCATAGTAGCCATAGCCACAGCCATAGCAGCCATAGCAATAGCCATAACCATAGTAGCCATAGCCATAGCCACAGCGATAGTAGCCACAGCCAAAGCTATTGCAGCCATAGCAATAGCAGCCGTAGCCATAGCCACAGCCGTCATAGCGGCAGCCATAGCAGCCGTAGCCATAGCCATAGCAGCCATAGCCATAGCCCTAGCAGCCATAGCCATAGCCATAGCCGTAGCAACAATAGCCATAGCCATAGCAGCCAGAGCAGTCATGGCCATAGCCATAGTAGCCATAGCCATAGCCACAGCAGCCATGGGCATAGCCATAGCCATAGCAGCCATAGCCATAGCCATAGCAGCCATGGCCATAGCCATAGCCAGAGCAGCCATTGCCATAGCCATAGCAGCCATAGCCATAGCCATAGCTATAGTAGCCATAGCCACAGCCATAGCAGCCATAGCAATAGCCATAACCATAGTAGCCATAGCCATAGCCATAGCCATAGCAGCCGTAGCCATAGCCACAGCCGTCATAGCGACAGCAATAGCAGCCGTAGCCATAGCCATAGCAGCCATAGCCATAGCCCCAGCAGCCATGGCCACAGCCATAGCCAGAGCAGCCAGAGCCACAGCCATAGCAGCCATATCCATAGCCATAGCAGCTATAGCCATACCCAAAGCAGCCATAGCCATTGCCATAGCAGCCAGAGCCATAGCCATAGCAGCTATAGCCATAACCATAGTAGCCATAGCCATAGCCATAGCCATAGCAGCCATAGCAGCCGTAGCCATAGCCATAGCAGCCATAGCCGTAGCCCTAGCAGCCATGGCCACAGCCATAGCCAGAGCAGCCATAGCCATAGCCATAGCAGCCATAGCCATAGCCATTGCAGCTATAGCCATACCCAAACCAGCCATAGCCATAGCCATAGCAGCCATAGCAGCCATAGCCATAGCCATAGCAGCAATAGCCATAGCCATAGAAGCCATAGCCACAGCCATAGCCATAGCCATAGCCTTAGCAGCAACAGCCATAGCCATGGCAGCCATAGCAGCCATAGCCATAGCCATAGCAGCCATAGCCATGGTCATAGCAGCCATAGCCGTAGCCTTAGCAGTAACCATAGCAGCAATAGCCATAGCCATAGCAGCCATAGCAGCCATAGCCATAGCCATAGCAGCCATAGCCATAGCAGTAGCAAGCATAGCGATAGCCATAGCAGCCGCAGCCATAGCCATGTCATCCATAGCCATAGCCAAAGCATCCGTAGCCATTGCCATAGCATCCATAGCCATAGTCATAGCTGCCATAGCCATAGGCATAGCAGCCATCGCCATAGCCATAGCAGCCATAGCCATAGCCATAGCAGCCATAGCCATAGCAATAGCAGCTATAGTCATAGCCATAGCAGCTTTAGCCATAGCCAAAGTATCCATAGCCATAGCCATAGCAGCCATAGCCATAGCCATAGCACGCATAGCGACCGCCATAGCTGCCGTGGCCATAGCCATAGCAGCCATAGCCATAGCCATATCAGCCATAGCCATAGCCAAAGCATCCATACCCATAGCCATAGCAGCTATAGCCATAGCCATATCAGCCATAGCCATAACTATAGCAGCCATATCCAAAGCAGCTATAGCCATAGCCATAGCAGCCATAGCCATAGCCATAGCAGCGATAGCCATAGCAATAGCACGCATAGCGATAGCCATAGCAGCCGCAGCCATAGCCATAGCAGCCGTAGCCATAGCCATAGCAGCCATAGCCGTAGCCCTAGCAGCCATGGCCACAGCCATAGCCAGAGCAGCCATAGCCATAGCCATAGCAGCCATAGCCATAGCCATTGCAGCTATAGCCATACCCAAAGCAGCCATAGCCATAGCCATAGCAGCCATAGCAGCCATAGCCATAGCCTTAGCAGCCATAGCCATAGCCATAGAAGCCATAGCCACAGCCATAGCCATAGCCATAGCCTTAGCAGCAATAGCCATAGCCATGGCAGCCATAGCAGCCATAGCCATAGCCATAGCAGCCATAGCCATAGCCATAGCATCCATAGCAGCCATAGCCATAGCCATAGCCATAACAACTATAGCCATAGCCATAGTAGCCACAGCCAAAGATATAGCAGCGATATTAATAGCCATAGCAGCCATAGCAGACATAGACATAGCCATAGCCATAGCAGCCATAGCCATAGCCATAGCAGCCATGGCCATAGCCATAGCCAGAGCAGCCATTGCCATAGCCATAGCAGCCATAGCCATAGCCGTAGCCATAGCCGTTGCCATTGCAGCATTAGCGATTGCAATAGCAGGCATAGCCATAGCCATAGCGGCCATATCAGCCATAGCCGTAGCCATGGCCATAGCCATACCAGTCATGGCCATAGCCATAGCAACAAAAGCCACAGGCATAGTAGCCACAGCCAAAGCTATAGCAGCGATATTCATAGCCATACCAGCCATAGCAGACATAGCCATAGCCATAGCCATAGCAGCCATAGCCATAGCCATAGTCATAGCAGTCATAGCCATAGCCATAGCAGCCATAGCCATAGCCATAGAAGCCATAGCCATAGCCATAGCTGCTATAGCCATACCCAAAGCAGCCATAGACATAGCCATAGCAGCCATAGCCATAGCCATAGCCATAGTAGCCATAGCCACAGCCATAGCAGCCATAGCAATAGCCATAACCATAGTAGCCATAGCCATAGCCATAGCCATAGTAGCCACAGCCAAAGCTATTGAAGCCATAGCCATAGCCATAGCAGCCGTAGCCACAGCCATAGCCGTCATAGCGACAGCCATTGCAGCCGTAGCCATAGCCATAGCAGCCATAGCCATAGCCCTAGCAGCCATGGCCACAGCCATAGCCAGAGCAGCCGTAGCCACACCCATAGCAGCCATTGCCATAGCCATAGCAGCTATAGCCATACCCAAAGCAGACATAGCCATTGCCATAGCAGCCAGAGACATAGCCATAGCAGCTATAGCCATAACCATAGTAGCCATAGCCATAGCCATAGCCATAGCAGCCATAGCAGCCATAGCCATAGCCATAGCAGCCATAGCCATAGCCATAGCACGCATAGCGATAGCCATAGCAGCCATAGCCATAGCCATAGCAGCCATGGCCATAGCCATAGCCAGAGCAGCCATTGCCATAGCCATAGCAGTCATAGCCATAGCCATGGCATCAATAGCCATATTCATAGCAGCCATACCCATAGCCATAGCAGACATAGCCATAGCCATAGCAGCCATAGCCATAGCCATAGCAGCCATAGCAATAACCATAGCAGACATAGCCATAGCCGTAGCACGCATAGCGATAGCCATAGCAGCCATTACCATAGCCAGAGCAGCCATAGCCATAGCCATGGCATCAATAGCCATATTCATAGCAGCCATACCCATAGCCATAGCAGACATAGCCATAGCCATAGCAGCCATGGCCATAGCCATAGTCATAGCAGCCCTAGGAATAGCCATAGCGGCTATAGCCATACCCAAAGCAGCCATAGTCATTGCCATAGCAGCCAGAGCCGTAGCCATAGCAGCTGTAGCCATAACCATAGTAGCCACAGCCATAGCCATAGCCATAGGAGCCATAGCAGCCATAGCCATAGCCATAGCAGCCATGGCAATAGCCATAGCCAGAGCAGCCGTAGCCACACCCATAGCAGCCATTGCCATAGCCATAGCAGCTATAGCCATACCCAAAGCAGACATAGCCATTGCCATAGCAGCCAGAGACATAGCCATAGCAGCTATAGCCATAACCATAGTAGCCATAGCCATAGCCATAGCCATAGCAGCCATAGCAGCCATAGCCATAGCCATAGCAGCCATAGCCATAGCCATAGCACGCATAGCGATAGCCATAGCAGCCATAGCCATAGCCATAGCAGCCATGGCCATAGCCATAGCCAGAGCAGCCATTGCCATAGCCATAGCAGTCATAGCCATAGCCGTAGCCATAGCCATTGCCATTGCAGCATTAGCGATAGCAATAGCAGGCATAGCCATAGCCATAGCGGCCATATCAGCCATAGCCGTAGCCATAGCCGTAGCCATAGCATCCATAGCCATAGCCACAGCAGCGGTAGCCATAGCCATAGCCTTAGCAGCCATAGCCATAGCCGTAGTAGCTATAGCAATAACCATAGCAGACATAGCCATAGCCGTAGCACGCATAACGATAGCCATAGCAGCCATTACCATAGCCAGAGCAGCCATAGCCATAGCCATGGCATCAATAGCCATATTCATAGCAGCCATACCCATAGCCATAGCAGACATAGCCATAGCCATAGCAGCCATAGCCATAGCCATAGCACGCATAGCGCTAGCCATAGGAGCCGTAGCCATAGCCATACCAGCGATAGACATAGCCATATCAGCCATAGCCAAAGCCCTAGCAGCCATGGCCATAGCCATAGTCATAGCAGCCCTAGGAATAGCCATAGCGGCTATAGCCATACCCAAAGCAGCCATAGTCATTGCCATAGCAGCCAGAGCCGTAGCCATAGCAGCTGTAGCCATAGCCATAGTAGCCACAGCCATAGCCATAGCCATAGGAGCCATAGCAGCCATAGCCATAGCCATAGCAGCCATGGCAATAGCCATAGCCAGAGCAGCCGTAGCCACACCCATAGCAGCCATTGCCATAGCCATAGCAGCTATAGCCATACCCAAAGCAGACATAGCCATTGCCATAGCAGCCAGAGACATAGCCATAGCAGCTATAGCCATAACCATAGTAGCCATAGCCATAGCCATAGCCATAGCAGCCATAGCAGCCATAGCCATAGCCATAGCAGCCATAGCCATAGCCATAGCACGCATAGCGATAGCCATAGCAGCCATAGCCATAGCCATAGCAGCCATGGCCATAGCCATAGCCAGAGCAGCCATTGCCATAGCCATAGCAGTCATAGCCATAGCCGTAGCCATAGCCATTGCCATTGCAGCATTAGCGATAGCAATAGCAGGCATAGCCATAGCCATAGCGGCCATATCAGCCATAGCCGTAGCCATAGCCGTAGCCATAGCATCCATAGCCATAGCCACAGCAGCGGTAGCCATAGCCATAGCCTTAGAAGCCATAGCCATAGCCGTAGTAGCTATAGCAATAACCATAGCAGACATAGCCATAGCCGTAGCACGCATAGCGATAGCCATAGCAGCCATTACCATAGCCAGAGCAGCCATAGCCATAGCCATGGCATCAATAGCCATATTCATAGCAGCCATACCCATAGCCATAGCAGACATAGCCATAGCCATAGCAGCCATAGCCATAGCCATAGCACGCATAGCGATAGCCATAGGAGCCGTAGCCATAGCCATACCAGCGATAGACATAGCCATATCAGCCATAGCCAAAGCCCTAGCAGCCATGGCCATAGCCATAGTCATAGCAGCCATAGGAATAGCCATAGCGGCTATAGCCATACCCAAAGCAGCCATAGTCATTGCCATAGCAGCCAGAGCCATAGCCATAGCAGCTGTAGCCATAACCATAGTAGCCACAGCCATAGCCATAGCCATAGGAGCCATAGCAGCCATAGCCATAGCCATAGCAGCCATGGCAATAGCCATAGCCAGACCAGCCATAGCCATAGCCATAGCAGCCATAGCCATAGCCGTAGCCATTGCCATTGCCATTGCAGCATTAGCGACAGAAATAGCAGGCATAGCCATAGCCATAGCGGCTACAGCAGCCATAGCCGTAGCCATAGCAGCCATAGCCATAGCCAGAGCAGACATAGCCATAGCCATAGCCATAGCAGCAATAGTCATAGCATTAGCAGCCATAGCCATAGCTGTAGCAGCCATAGCCACAGCAGCCATAGCCACAGCCATAGCAGGCATAGCCATAGCAGCCAGAGCCGTAGCTATAGTAGCTGTAGCCATAGCCAAAGCAGCCATAGCCATAGCCATAGCAGCCATAGCCATGGCCATAGCAGCCATAGCCATATCCATAGGAGCCATAGCCATACGTGTAGCCATAGCAGCCATAGCAGCCATAGCCATAGCAGTCATAGCCATTGCCATAGCCATAGCAGCCATAGCCGTAGCCATTGCAGCCATAACAATAGCCATAGCTGACGTAGCCATAGCCATAGCCGCCATAGCCATAGCCATAGCAGACATATCCATAGCCATAGCTATAGCAGCCATAGCCAGAGCCACAGCCATAGCAGACATAGCCATAGCCATAGCAGCCGCAGCCATAGCCATAGCCATAGCAGCCAGAGCCATAACCATAGCAGCTGTATCCATACCCAGGCATAGCAATAGCCATAGCCATAGCAGCCGGAGCCATAGCCATAGCAGCTATAGCCATAGCCATAATAGCCATACCCATAGCCATAGCCATAGCCATAGCAGACATAGCCACAGCCAAAGCTAATGAAGCCATAGTCATAGCCATTGCAGCCATAGACATAGCAGTAATAGCCAAGGCCATAGCTGCTATAGCAGCCACAGCCATAGCCATTGGTGCCACATCCAAAGCTATTGCTGCCATAGCCATCGCCATAGTCACAGCAGCCATAGCCATAGCCATAGCAGCCGTAGCCATAGCCATAGCCGTCATAGCGATAGCCATTGCAGCCGTAGTCATAGCCATAGCAGCCATAGCCATAGCCCTAGCAGCCATGGCAACAGCCATAGCCAGAGCAGCCATAGCCATAGCCATAGCAGCCATAGCCATAGCCATAGCAGCTATAGCCATACCCAAAGCAGCCATAGCCATTGCCATAGCAGCCAGAGCCATAGCCATAGCAGCTATAGTCATAACCATAGTAGCCATAGCCATCGCCATAGTCACAGCAGCCATAGCCATAGCCATAGCAGCCAAAGCCATAGCCATAGCAGCCATAGCCATAGCCATAGCCATAGCCGTAGCAACAATAGCCATAGCCATAGCAGCCAGAGCAGTCATAGCCATAGCCATAGTAGCCATAGCCATAGCCACAGCAGCCATGGGCATAGCCATAGCCATAGCAGCCATAGACATAGCTATAGCTGTACCAGCCATAGCCATAGCAGCCATAGCCATAGCCATAACTATAGCAGCCATAGTCATAGCCACAGCCATAGCAGACATAGCCATAGCAGCCAGAGCCGTAGCTATAGCAGCTGTAGCCATAGCCAAAGCAGTCATAGCCATAGCCATAGCAGCCATAGCCATGGCCATAGCAGCCATAGCCATATCCATAGGAGACATAGCCATAGCCATAGCCATAGCCATAGCCATAGCAACAATATTCATCGCCATAGCAGCCCCAGCAGCCATAGCCATGGCCATAGCAGCCATAGCCGTAGCCTTAGCAGTAACCATAGCAGCAATAGCCATAGCCATAGCAGTAGCCATAGCAGCAAGAGCCATAGCCATAGCAGTAGCTATAGCAGCAATAGCCATAGCCATAGCAGCCATAGCAGCCATAGCCATAGCCATAGCAGCCATAGCCATAGCAGTAGCAAGCATAGCGATAGCCATAGCAGCCGCAGCCATAGCCATGTCATCCATAGCCATAGCCAAAGCATCCGTAGCCATTGCCATAGCATCCATAGCCATAGTCATAGCTGCCATAGCCATACGCATAGCAGCCATCGCCATAGCCATAGCAGCCATAGCCATAGCCATAGCAGCCATAGCCATAGCAATAGCAGCTATAGTCATAGCCATAGCAGCTTTAGCCATAGCCAAAGTATCCATAGCCATAGCCATAGCAGCCATAGCCATAGCCATAGCACGCATAGCGACAGCCATAGCTGCCGTAGCCATAGCCATAGCAGCCATAGCCATAGCCATATCAGCCATAGCCATAGCCAAAGCATCCATACCCATAGCCATAGCAGCTATAGCCATAGCCATATCAGCCATAGCCATAGCTATAGCAGCCATATCCAAAGCAGCCATAGCCATAGCCATAGCAGCCATAGCCATATCCATAGCAGCGATAGCCATAGCAATAGCACGCATAGCGATAGCCATAGCAGCCGCAGCCATAGCCATAGCAGCCGTAGCCATAGCCATAGCAGCCATAGCCGTAGCCCTGGCAGCCGTGGCCACAGCCATAGCCAGAGCAGCCATAGCCATAGCCATAGCAGCCGTAGCCATAGCCATTGCAGCTATAGCCATACCCAAAGCAGCCATAGCCATAGCCATAGCAGGCATAGCAGCCATAGCCATAGCCATAGCAGCCATAGCCATAGCCATAGAAGCCATAGCCACAGCCATAGCCATAGCCATAGCCTTAGCAGCAACAGCCATAGCCATGGCAGCCATAGCAGCCATAGCCATAGCCATAGCAGCCATAGCCATGGCCATAGCAGCCATAGCCGTAGCCTTAGCAGTAACCATAGCAGCAATAGCCATAGCCATAGCAGTAGCCGTAGCAGCCATAGCCATAGCAGTAGCAAGCATAGCGATAGCCATAGCAGCCGCAGCCATAGCCATGTCATCCATAGCCATAGCCAAAGAATCCGTAGCCATTGCCATAGCATCCATAGCCATAGTCATAGCAGCCATAGCCATAGGCATAGCAGCCATCGCCATAGCCATAGCAGCCATAGCCATAGCCATAGCAGCCATAGCCATAGCAATAGCAGCTATAGTCATAGCCATAGCAGCTTTAGCCATAGCCAAAGTATCCATAGCCATAGCCATAGCAGCCATAGCTATAGCCATAGCACGCACAGCGACAGCCATAGCTGCCGTAGCCATAGCCATAGCAGCCATAGCCATAGCCATATCAGCCATAGCCATAGCCAAAGCATCCATACCCATAGCCATAGCAGCTATAGCCATAGCCATATCAGCCATAGCCATAGCTATAGCAGCCATATCCAAAGCAGCCATAGCCATAGCCATAGCAGCCATAGCCATAGCCATAGCAGCGATAGCCATAGCAATAGCACGCATAGCGATAGCCATAGCAGCCGCAGCCATAGCCATAGCAGCCGTAGCCATAGCCATAGCAGCCATAGCCGTAGCCCTAGCAGCCATGGCCACAGCCATAGCCAGAGCAGCCATAGCCATAGCCATAGCAGCCACAGCCATAGCCGTAGCCATAGCCATTGCCATTGCAGCATTAGCGATAGCAATAGCAGGCATAGCCATAGCCATAGCGGCCATATCAGCCATAACCGTAGCCAAGGCCATAGCCATACCAGCCATGGCCATAGCCATAGCAGCCATAGCCATAGCCATAGTCATAGCAGTCATAGCCATAGCCATAGCAGCCATAGCCATAGCCATAGAAGCCACTGCCAAAGCTATTGCAGCCATAGCCATAGCCATAGCAGCCATAGCCATAGCCACAGCAGCCATAGCGATAGCCATAGCAGCCGTAGCCATAGCCATAGCAGCCACTGCCATAGCCATAGCCATATCCACAGCAGCCATAGCCATAGCAATAGCAGCCATTGCCATAGCCATAGCCATAGCCACAGCAGCCATAGCCATAGCCAGGGAAGACATAGCCATAGCCAGAGCAGACATAGCCATAGCCATAGCCAAAGCAGCCAATGCCATTGCCACAGCAGTTATAGCCATAGCCGTAGCAGCCATAGGCATAGCTATACCAGCCATAGACATAGCAGCCATTGCCATGGACATTGCAGCCATAGCCATAGCCATAGCAGCCGTAGCCATAGCCATAGCCATTGCAGCCATAGCAATAGCAGTCATAGAAATAGCCATAGCAGCCGGAGCCATAGCCATAGCAGCTATAGCCATACCCGAAGCAGCCATTGCCAAAGCTATTGCAGCCATAGCCATAGCCATAGCAGCCATAGCCATAGCCATAGCAGTCATAGCGGTAGCCATAGCAGCCGTAGCCATAGCCATAGCAGCCAAAGCCATAGCCATAGCAGCCATAGCCATAGCCATAGCAGCCATAGCCATAGCCAGGGAAGACACAGCCATAGCCACAGCAGCAATAGCCACAGCCATAGCAGGCATAGCCATAGCAGCCATAGCCATAGCCATAGCAGCCATAGCCATAGCAATAGCAGCTATAGTCATAGCCATAGCAGCTTTAGCCATAGCCAAAGTATCCATAGCCATAGCCATAGCAGCCATAGCCATAGCCATAGCACGCATAGCGACAGCCATAGCTGCCGTAGCCATAGCCATAGCAGCCATAGCCATAGCCATATCAGCCATAGCCATAGCCAAAGCATCCATACCCATAGCCATAGCAGCTATAGCCATAGCCATATCAGCCATAGCCATAGCTATAGCAGCCATATCCAAAGCAGCCATAGCCATAGCCATAGCAGCCATAGCCATAGCCATAGCAGCGATAGCCATAGCAATAGCACGCATAGCGATAGCCATAGCAGCCGCAGCCATAGCCATAGCAGCCGTAGCCATAGCCATAGCAGCCATAGCCGTAGCCCTAGCAGCCATGGCCACAGCCATAGCCAGAGCAGCCATAGCCATAGCCATAGCAGCCATAGCCATAGCCATTGCAGCTATAGCCATACCCAAAGCAGCCATAGCCATAGCCATAGCAGCCATAGCAGCCATAGCCATAGCCATAGCAGCCATAGCCATAGCCATAGAAGCCATAGCCACAGCCATAGCCATAGCCATAGCCTTAGCAGCAACAGCCATAGCCATGGCAGCCATAGCAGCCATAGCCATAGCCATAGCAGCCATAGCCATGGCCATAGCAGCCATAGCCGTAGCCTTAGCAGGAACCATAGCAGCAATAGCCATAGGCATAGCAGTAACCATAGCAGCCATAGCCATAGCAGTAGCAAGCATAGCGATAGCCATAGCAGCCGCAGCCATAGCCATGTCATCCATAGCCATAGCCAAAGCATCCGTAGCCATTGCCATAGCATCCATAGCCATAGTCATAGCAGCCATAGCCATAGGCATAGCAGCCATCGCCATAGCCATAGCAGCCATAGCCATAGCCATAGCAGCCATAGCCATAGCAATAGCAGCTATAGTCATAGCCATAGCAGCTTTAGCCATAGCCAAAGTATCCATAGCCGTAGCCATAGCAGCCATAGCCGTAGCCCTAGCAGCCATGGCCACAGCCATAGCCAGAGCAGCCATAGCCATAGCTATAGCAGCCATATCCAAAGCAGCCATAGCCATAGCCATAGCAGTCATAGCCATAGCCATAGCAGCGATAGCCATAGCAATAGCACGCATAGCGATAGCCATAGCAGCCGCAGCCATAGCCATAGCAGCCGTAGCCATAGCCATAGCAGCCATAGCCGTAGCCCTAGCAGCCATGGCCACAGCCATAGCCAGAGCAGCCATAGCCATAGCCATAGCAGCCACAGCCATAGCCGTAGCCATAGCCATTGCCATTGCAGCATTAGCGATAGCAATAGCAGGCATAGCCATAGCCATAGCGGCCATATCAGCCATAACCGTAGCCAAGGCCATAGCCATACCAGCCATGGCCATAGCCATAGCAGCCATAGCCATAGCCATAGTCATAGCAGTCATAGCCATAGCCATAGCAGCCATAGCCATAGCCACAGCAGTCATAGCGATAGCCATAGCAGCCGTAGCCATAGCCATAGCAGCCACTGTCATAGCCATAGCCATATCCACAGCAGCCATAGCCATAGCAATAGCAGCCATTGCCATAGCCATAGCCATAGCCACAGCAGCCATAGCCATAGCCAGGGAAGACATAGCCATAGCCAGAGCAGACATAGCCATAGCCATAGCCAAAGCAGCCAATGCCATTGCCACAGCAGTTATAGCCATAGCCGTAGCAGCCATAGGCATAGCTACACCAGCCATAGACATAGCAGCCATTGCCATGGACATTGCAGCCATAGCCATAGCCATAGCAGCCGTAGCCATAGCCATAGCCATTGCAGCCATAGCAATAGCAGTCATAGAAATAGCCATAGCAGCCGGAGCCATAGCCATAGCAGCTATAGCCATACCCGAAGCAGCCATTGCAAAAGCTATTGCAGCCATAGCCATAGCCATAGCAGCCATAGCCATAGCCATAGCAGTCATAGCGGTAGCCATAGCAGCCGTAGCCATAGCCATAGCAGCCATAGCCATAGCCCAAGCAGACATGGCCATAGCCGTAGCCAGAGCAGCCATAGCCATAGCCATAGCAGCTATAGCCATAACCATAGTAGCCATAGCCATAGCCATAGCCATAGGAGCCATACCAGACATGGTCATAGCCATATCAGTCATAGCCATAGACATAGCAGCCATATCCATAGCCATAGCCAGAGCAGCCAATGCCATAGCCATAGCAGTTATAGCGATAGCCGTAGCAGCGATACGCATTGCTATACCAGCTATAGACGTAGCAGCCATAGCCATAGCCATAGGAGCCATAGCTATATCCATAGCAGCAATAGCCACAGCCATAGCCATAGCCATAGCCATAGCAGACATAGCCACAGTCAAAGCTAATGCAGCCATAGTCATAGCCATTGCAGCCATAGACATAGCAGTAATAGCCATGGCCATAGCAGCCATAGCAGCCACAGCCATAGCCATTGTAGCCACAGCCAAAGCTATTGCTGCCATAGCCATCGCCATAGTCACACCAGCCATAGCCATAGCCATAGCAGCCATAGCCATAGCCATAGCAGCCATAGCCATAGCCATAGCCATAGCCGTAGCAACAATAGCCATAGCCATAGCAGCCAGAACAGTCATGGACATAGCCATAGTAGCCATAGCCATAGCCACAGCAGCCATGGGCATAGCCATAGCCATAGCAGCCATAGCCATAGCTATAGCTGTACCAGCCATAGCCAAAGCCAGAGCCAAGGCAGACATTGCCATAGCCATAGCAGCCATAGCCATAGCCATAGCAGCCATAGCCACAGCCATAGCCATAGTAGCCATAGCCACAGCCATAGCAGCCATAGCAATAGCCATAACCATAGTAGCCATAGCCATAGCCACAGCGATAGTAGCCACAGCCAAAGCTATTGCAGCCATAGCCATAGCAGCCGTAGCCATAGCCACAGCCGTCATAGCGGCAGCCATTGCAGCCGTAGCCATAGCCATAGCAGCCATAGCCATAGCCCTAGCAGCCATAGCCATAGCCATAGCCGTAGCAACAATAGCCATAGCCATAGCAGCCAGAGCAGTCATGGCCATAGCCATAGTAGCCATAGCCATAGCCACAGCAGCCATGGGCATAGCCATAGCCATAGCAGCCATAGCCATAGCTATAGCTGTACCAGCCATAGCCAAAGCCAGAGCCATGGCAGACATTGCCATAGCCATAGCAGCCATAGCCATAGCCATAGCAGCCATAGCCATAGCCATAGCCATAGTAGCCATAGCCACAGCCATAGCAGCCATAGCAATAGCCATAACCATAGTAGCCATAGCCACAGCCCTAGCAGCCATAGCCATAGCCATAGCCGTAGCGACAATAGCCATAGCCATAGCAGCCAGAGCAGTCATGGCCATAGCCATAGTAGCCATAGCCATAGCCACAGCAGCCATGGGCATAGCCATAGCCATAGCAGCCATAGCCATAGCTATAGCTGTACCAGCCATAGCCAAAGCCAGAGCCACGGCAGACATTGCCATAGCCATAGCAGCAATAGCCATAGCCATAGCAGCCGTAGCCATAGCCATAGCCATAGTAGCCATAGCCACAGCCATAGCAGCCATAGCAATAGCCATAACCATAGTAGCCATAGCCATAGCCACAGCGATAGTAGCCACAGCCAAAGCTATTGCAGCCATAGCCATAGCAGCCGTAGCCATAGCCACAGCCGTCATAGCGGCAGCCATAGCAGCCGTAGCCATAGCCATAGCAGCCATAGCCATAGCCCTAGCAGCCATAGCCATAGCCATAGCCGTAGCAACAATAGCCATAGCCATAGCAGCCAGAGCAGTCATGGCCATAGCCATAGTAGCCATAGCCATAGCCACAGCAGCCATGGGCATAGCCATAGCCATAGCAGCCATAGCCATAACTATAGCTGTACCAGCCATAGCCAAAGCCAGAGCCATGGCTGACATTGCCATAGCCATAGCAGCCATAGCCATAGCCATAGCTATAGTAGCCATAGCCACAGCCATAGCAGCCATAGCAATAGCCATAATCATAGTAGCCATAGCCATAGCCATAGCGATAATAGCCACAGCCAAAGCTATTGCAGCCATAGCCATAGCCATAGCAGCCGTAGCCATAGCCACAGCCGTCATAGCGACAGCAATAGCAGCCGTAGCCATAGCCATAGCAGCCATAGCCATAGCCCCAGCAGCCATGGCCACAGCCATAGCCAGAGCAGCCAGAGCCATAGCCATAGCAGCCATATCCATAGCCATAGCAGCTATAGCCATACCCAAAGCAGCCATAGCCATTGCCATAGCAGCCAGAGCCATAGCCATAGCAGCTATAGCCATAGCAATAGCACGCATAGCGATAGCCATAGCAGCCGCAGCCATAGCCATGTCATCCATAGCCATAGCCAAAGCATCCGTAGCCATTGCCATAGCATCCATAGCCATAGTCATAGCAGCCATAGCCATAGGCATAGCAGCCATCGCCATAGCCATAGCAGCCATAGCCATAGCCATAGCAGCCATAGCCATAGCAATAGCAGCTATAGTCATAGCCATAGCAGCTTTAGCCATAGCCAAAGTATCCATAGCCATAGCCATAGCAGCCATAGCTATAGCCATAGCACGCATAGCGACAGCCATAGCTGCCGTAGCCATAGCCATAGCAGCCATAGCCATAGCCATATCAGCCATAGCCATAGCCAAAGCATCCATACCCATAGCCATAGCAGCTATAGCCATAGCCATATCAGCCATAGCCATAGCTATAGCAGCCATATCCAAAGCAGCCATAGCCATAGCCATATCAGCCATAGCCATAGCCAAAGCATCCATACCCATAGCCATAGCAGCTATAGCCATAGCCATATCAGCCATAGCCATAGCTATAGCAGCCATATCCAAAGCAGCCATAGCCATAGCCATAGCAGCCATAGCCATAGCCATAGCAGCGATAGCCATAGCAATAGCACGCATAGCGATAGCCATAGCAGCCGCAGCCATAGCCATAGCAGCCGTAGCCATAGCCATAGCAGCCATAGCCGTAGCCCTAGCAGCCATGGCCACAGCCATAGCCAGAGCAGCCATAGCCATAGCCATAGCAGCCATAGCCATAGCCATTGCAGCTATAGCCATACCCAAAGCAGCCATAGCCATAGCCATAGCAGCCATAGCAGCCATAGCCATAGCCATAGCAGCCATAGCCATAGCCATAGAAGCCATAGCCACAGCCATAGCCATAGCCATAGCCTTAGCAGCAACAGCCATAGCCATGGCAGCCATAGCAGCCATAGCCATAGCCATAGCAGCCATAGCCATGGCCATAGCAGCCATAGCCGTAGCCTTAGCAGTAACCATAGCAGCAATAGCCATAGCCATAGCAGTAGCCATAGCAGCCATAGCCATAGCAGTAGCAAGCATAGCGATAGCCATAGCAGCCGCAGCCATAGCCATGTCATCCATAGCCATAGCCAAAGCATCCGTAGCCATTGCCATAGCATCCATAGCCATAGTCATAGCTGCCATAGCCATAGGCATAGCAGCCATCGCCATAGCCATATCAGCCATAGCCTAGCCAAAGCATCCATACCCATAGCCATAGCAGCTATAGTCATAGCCATAGCAGCTTTAGCCATAGCCAAAGTATCCATAGCCATAGCCATAGCAGCCATAGCTATAGCCATAGCACGCATAGCGACAGCCATAGCTGCCGTAGCCATAGCCATAGCAGCCATAGCCATAGCCATATCAGCCATAGCCATAGCCAAAGCATCCATACCCATAGCCATAGCAGCTATAGCCATAGCCATATCAGCCATAGCCATAGCTATAGCAGCCATATCCAAAGCAGCCATAGCCATAGCCATAGCAGCCATAGCCATAGCCATAGCAGCGATAGCCATAGCAATAGCACGCATAGCGATAGCCATAGCAGCCGCAGCCATTGCCATAGCAGCCGTAGCCATAGCCATAGCAGCCATAGCCGTAGCCCTAGCAGCCATGGCCACAGCCATAGCCAGAGCAGCCATAGCCATAGCCATAGCAGCCACAGCCATAGCCGTAGCCATAGCCATTGCCATTGCAGCATTAGCGATAGCAATAGCAGGCATAGCCATAGCCATAGCGGCCATATCAGCCATAACCGTAGCCAAGGCCATAGCCATACCAGCCATGGCCATAGCCATAGCAGCCATAGCCATAGCCATAGTCATAGCAGTCATAGCCATAGCCATAGCAGCCATAGCCATAGCCATAGAAGCCACTGCCAAAGCTATTGCAGCCATAGCCATAGCCATAGCAGCCATAGCCATAGCCACAGCAGCCATAGCGATAGCCATAGCAGCCGTAGCCATAGCCATAGCAGCCACTGCCATAGCCATAGCCATATCCACAGCAGCCATAGCCATAGCAATAGCAGCCATTGCCATAGCCATAGCCATAGCCACAGCAGCCATAGCCATAGCCAGGGAAGACATAGCCATAGCCAGAGCAGACATAGCCATAGCCATAGCCAAAGCAGCCAATGCCATTGCCACAGCAGTTATAGCCACAGCCGTAGCAGCCATAGGCATAGCTATACCAGCCATAGACATAGCAGCCATTGCCATGGACATTGCAGCCATAGCCATAGCCATAGCAGCCGTAGCCATAGCCATAGCCATTGCAGCCATAGCAATAGCAGTCATTGAAATAGCCATAGCAGCCGGAGCCATAGCCATAGCAGCTATAGCCATACCCGAAGCAGCCATTGCCAAAGCTATTGCAGCCATAGCCATAGCCATAGCAGCCATAGCCATAGCCATAGCAGTCATAGCGGTAGCCATAGCAGCCGTAGCCATAGCCATAGCAGCCAAAGCCATAGCCATAGCAGCCATAGCCATAGCCATAGCAGCCATAGCCATAGCCAGGGAAGACACAGCCATAGCCACAGCAGCCATAGCCACAGCCATAATAGGCATAGCCATAGCAGCCATAGCCATAGCCATAGCAGCCATAGCCATAGCAATAGCAGCTATAGTCATAGCCATAGCAGCTTTAGCCATAGCCAAAGTATCCATAGCCATAGCCATAGCAGCCATAGCCATAGCCATAGCACGCATAGCGACAGCCATAGCTGCCGTAGCCATAGCCATAGCAGCCATAGCCATAGCCATATCAGCCATAGCCATAGCCAAAGCATCCATACCCATAGCCATAGCAGCTATAGCCATAGCCATATCAGCCATAGCCATAGCTATAGCAGCCATATCCAAAGCAGCCATAGCCATAGCCATAGCAGCCATAGCCATAGCCATAGCAGCGATAGCCATAGCAATAGCACGCATAGCGATAGCCATAGCAGCCGCAGCCATAGCCATAGCAGCCGTAGCCATAGCCATAGCAGCCATAGCCGTAGCCCTAGCAGCCATGGCCACAGCCATAGCCAGAGCAGCCATAGCCATAGCCATAGCAGCCATAGCCATAGCCATTGCAGCTATAGCCATACCCAAAGCAGCCATAGCCATAGCCATAGCAGCCATAGCAGCCATAGCCATAGCCATAGCAGCCATAGCCATAGCCATAGAAGCCATAGCCACAGCCATAGCCATAGCCATAGCCTTAGCAGCAACAGCCATAGCCATGGCAGCCATAGCAGCCATAGCCATAGCCATAGCAGCCATAGCCATGGCCATAGCAGCCATAGCCGTAGCCTTAGCAGTAACCATAGCAGCAATAGCCATAGCCATAGCAGTAGCCATAGCAGCCATAGCCATAGCAGTAGCAAGCATAGCGATAGCCATAGCAGCCGCAGCCATAGCCATGTCATCCATAGCCATAGCCAAAGCATCCGTAGCCATTGCCATAGCAGCCATAGCCGCAGCCATAGCAGGCATAGCCATAGCAGCCAGAGCCGTAGCTATAGCAGCTGTAGCCATAGCCAAAGCAGTCATAGCCATAGCCATAGCAGCCATAGCCATGGCCATAGCAGCCATAGCCATATCCATAGGAGACATAGCCATAGCCATAGCCATAGCCATAGCCATAGCAACAATATTCATCGCCATAGCAGCCCCAGCAGCCATAGCCATGGCCATAGCAGCCATAGCCGTAGCCTTAGCAGTAACCATAGCAGCAATAGCCATAGCCATAGCAGTAGCCATAGCAGCAAGAGCCATAGCCATAGCAGTAGCTATAGCAGCAATAGCCATAGCCATAGCAGCCATAGCAGCCATAGCCATAGCCATAGCAGCCATAGCCATAGCAGTAGCAAGCATAGCGATAGCCATAGCAGCCGCAGCCATAGCCATGTCATCCATAGCCATAGCCAAAGTATCCGTAGCCATTGCCATAGCATCCATAGCCATAGTCATAGCTGCCATAGCCATAGGCATAGCAGCCATCGCCATAGCCATAGCAGCCATAGCCATAGCCATAGCAGCCATAGCCATAGCAATAGCAGCTATAGTCATAGACATAGCAGCTTTAGCCATAGCCAAAGTATCCATAGCCATAGCCATAGCAGCCATAGCCATAGCCATAGCACGCATAGCGACAGCCATAGCTGCCGTAGCCATAGCCATAGCAGCCATAGCCATAGCCATATCAGCCATAGCCATAGCCAAAGCATCCATACCCATAGCCATAGCAGCTATAGCCATAGCCATATCAGCCATAGCCATAGCTATAGCAGCCATATCCAAAGCAGCCATAGCCATAGCCATAGCAGCCATAGCCATAGCCATAGCAGCGATAGCCATAGCAATAGCACGCATAGCGATAGCCATAGCAGCCGCAGCCATAGCCATAGCAGCCGTAGTCATAGCCATAGCAGCCATAGCCGTAGCCCTAGCAGCCATGGCCACAGCCATAGCCAGAGCAGCCATAGCCATAGCCATAGCAGCCATAGCCATAGCCATTGCAGCTATAGCCATACCCAAAGCAGCCATAGCCATAGCCATAGCAGCCATAGCCATAGCCATAGAAGCCATAGCCACAGCCATAGCCATAGCCATAGCCTTAGCAGCAACAGCCATAGCCATGGCAGCCATAGTAGCCATAGCCATAGCCATAGCAGCCATAGCCATGGCCATAGCAGCCATAGCCGTAGCCTTAGCAGGAACCATAGCAGCAATAGCTATAGGCATAGCAGTAACCATAGCAGCCATAGCCATAGCAGTAGCAAGCATAGCGATAGCCATAGCAGCCGCAGCCATAGCCATGTCATCCATAGCCATAGCCAAAGCATCCGTAGCCATTGCCATAGCATCCATAGCCATAGTCATAGCAGCCATAGCCATAGGCATAGCAGCCATCGCCATAGCCATAGCAGCCATAGCCATAGCCATAGCAGCCATAGCCATAGCAATAGCAGCTATAGTCATAGCCATAGCAGCTTTAGCCATAGCCAAAGTATCCATAGCCATAGCCATAGCAGCCATAGCCGTAGCCCTAGCAGCCATGGCCACAGCCATAGCCAGAGCAGCCATAGCCATAGCTATAGCAGCCATATCCAAAGCAGCCATAGCCATAGCCATAGCAGTCATAGCCATAGCCGTAGCCATAGCCATTGCCATTGCAGCATTAGCGATAGCAATAGCAGGCATAGCCATAGCCATAGCGGCCATATCAGCCATAACCGTAGCCAAGGCCATAGCCATACCAGCCATGGCCATAGCCATAGCAGCCATAGCCATAGCCATAGTCATAGCAGTCATAGCCATAGCCATAGCAGCCATAGCCATAGCCACAGCAGTCATAGCGATAGCCATAGCAGCCGTAGCCATAGCCATAGCAGCCACTGTCATAGCCATAGCCATATCCACAGCAGCCATAGCCATAGCAATAGCAGCCATTGCCATAGCCATAGCCATACCAGCCATGGCCATAGCCATAGCAGCCATAGCCATAGCCATAGTCATAGCAGTCATAGCCATAGCCATAGCAGCCATAGCCATAGCCACAGCAGCCATAGCCATAGCCAGGGAAGACATAGCCATAGCCAGAGCAGACATAGCCATAGCCATAGCCAAAGCAGCCAATGCCATTGCCACAGCAGTTATAGCCATAGCCGTAGCAGCCATAGGCATAGCTATACCAGCCATAGACATAGCAGCCATTGCCATGGACATTGCAGCCATAGCCATAGCCATAGCAGCCGTAGCCATAGCCATAGCCATTGCAGCCATAGCAATAGCAGTCATTGAAATAGCCATAGCAGCCGGAGCCATAGCCATAGCAGCTATAGCCATACCCGAAGCAGCCATTGCCAAAGCTATTGCAGCCATAGCCATAGCCATAGCAGCCATAGCCATAGCCATAGCAGTCATAGCGGTAGCCATAGCAGCCGTAGCCATAGCCATAGCAGCCAAAGCCATAGCCATAGCAGCCATAGCCATAGCCATAGCAGCCATAGCCATAGCCAGGGAAGACACAGCCATAGCCACAGCAGCCATAGCCACAGCCATAATAGGCATAGCCATAGCAGCCATAGCCATAGCCATAGCAGCCATAGCCATAGCAATAGCAGCTATAGTCATAGCCATAGCAGCTTTAGCCATAGCCAAAGTATCCATAGCCATAGCCATAGCAGCCATAGCCATAGCCATAGCACGCATAGCGACAGCCATAGCTGCCGTAGCCATAGCCATAGCAGCCATAGCCATAGCCATATCAGCCATAGCCATAGCCAAAGCATCCATACCCATAGCCATAGCAGCTATAGCCATAGCCATATCAGCCATAGCCATAGCTATAGCAGCCATATCCAAAGCAGCCATAGCCATAGCCATAGCAGCCATAGCCATAGCCATAGCAGCGATAGCCATAGCAATAGCACGCATAGCGATAGCCATAGCAGCCGCAGCCATAGCCATAGCAGCCGTAGCCATAGCCATAGCAGCCATAGCCGTAGCCCTAGCAGCCATGGCCACAGCCATAGCCAGAGCAGCCATAGCCATAGCCATAGCAGCCATAGCCATAGCCATTGCAGCTATAGCCATACCCAAAGCAGCCATAGCCATAGCCATAGCAGCCATAGCAGCCATAGCCATAGCCATAGCAGCCATAGCCATAGCCATAGAAGCCATAGCCACAGCCATAGCCATAGCCATAGCCTTAGCAGCAACAGCCATAGCCATGGCAGCCATAGCAGCCATAGCCATAGCCATAGCAGCCATAGCCATGGCCATAGCAGCCATAGCCGTAGCCTTAGCAGTAACCATAGCAGCAATAGCCATAGCCATAGCAGTAGCCATAGCAGCCATAGCCATAGCAGTAGCAAGCATAGCGATAGCCATAGCAGCCGCAGCCATAGCCATGTCATCCATAGCCATAGCCAAAGCATCCGTAGCCATTGCCATAGCAGCCATAGCCACAGCCATAGCAGGCATAGCCATAGCAGCCAGAGCCGTAGCTATAGCAGCTGTAGCCATAGCCAAAGCAGTCATAGCCATAGCCATAGCAGCCATAGCCATGGCCATAGCAGCCATAGCCATATCCATAGGAGACATAGCCATAGCCATAGCCATAGCCATAGCCATAGCAACAATATTCATCGCCATAGCAGCCCCAGCAGCCATAGCCATGGCCATAGCAGCCATAGCCGTAGCCTTAGCAGTAACCATAGCAGCAATAGCCATAGCCATAGCAGTAGCCATAGCAGCAAGAGCCATAGCCATAGCAGTAGCTATAGCAGCAATAGCCATAGCCATAGCAGCCATAGCAGCCATAGCCATAGCCATAGCAGCCATAGCCATAGCAGTAGCAAGCATACCGATAGCCATAGCAGCCGCAGCCATAGCCATGTCATCCATAGCCATAGCCAAAGTATCCGTAGCCATTGCCATAGCATCCATAGCCATAGTCATAGCTGCCATAGCCATAGGCATAGCAGCCATCGCCATAGCCATAGCAGCCATAGCCATAGCCATAGCAGCCATAGCCATAGCAATAGCAGCTATAGTCATAGCCATAGCAGCTTTAGCCATAGCCAAAGTATCCATAGCCATAGCCATAGCAGCCATAGCCATAGCCATAGCACGCATAGCGACAGCCATAGCTGCCGTAGCCATAGCCATAGCAGCCATAGCCATAGCCATATCAGCCATAGCCATAGCCAAAGCATCCATACCCATAGCCATAGCAGCTATAGCCATAGCCATATCAGCCATAGCCATAGCTATAGCAGCCATATCCAAAGCAGCCATAGCCATAGCCATAGCAGCCATAGCCATAGCCATAGCAGCGATAGCCATAGCAATAGCACGCATAGCGATAGCCATAGCAGCCGCAGCCATAGCCATAGCAGCCGTAGCCATAGCCATAGCAGCCATAGCCGTAGCCCTAGCAGCCATGGCCACAGCCATAGCCAGAGCAGCCATAGCCATAGCCATAGCAGCCATAGCCATAGCCATTGCAGCTATAGCCATACCCAAAGCAGCCATAGCCATAGCCATAGCAGCCATAGTCATAGCCATAGAAGCCATAGCCACAGCCATAGCCATAGCCATAGCCTTAGCAGCAACAGCCATAGCCATGGCAGCCATAGTAGCCATAGCCATAGCCATAGCAGCCATAGCCATGGCCATAGCAGCCATAGCCGTAGCCTTAGCAGGAACCATAGCAGCAATAGCTATAGGCATAGCAGTAACCATAGCAGCCATAGCCATAGCAGTAGCAAGCATAGCGATAGCCATAGCAGCCGCAGCCATAGCCATGTCATCCATAGCCATAGCCAAAGCATCCGTAGCCATTGCCATAGCATCCATAGCCATAGTCATAGCAGCCATAGCCATAGGCATAGCAGCCATCGCCATAGCCATAGCAGCCATAGCCATAGCCATAGCAGCCATAGCCATAGCAATAGCAGCTATAGTCATAGCCATAGCAGCTTTAGCCATAGCCAAAGTATCCATAGCCATAGCCATAGCAGCCATAGCCGTAGCCCTAGCAGCCATGGCCACAGCCATAGCCAGAGCAGCCATAGCCATGGCTATAGCAGCCATATCCAAAGCAGCCATAGCCATAGCCATAGCAGTCATAGCCATAGCCGTAGCCATAGCCATTGTCATTGCAGCATTAGCGATAGCAATAGCAGGCATAGCCATAGCCATAGCGGCCATATCAGCCATAACCGTAGCCAAGGCCATAGCCATACCAGCCATGGCCATAGCCATAGCAGCCATAGCCATAGCCATAGTCATAGCAGTCATAGCCATAGCCATAGCAGCCATAGCCATAGCCACAGCAGTCATAGCGATAGCCATAGCAGCCGTAGCCATAGCCATAGCAGCCACTGTCATAGCCATAGCCATATCCACAGCAGCCATAGCCATAGCAATAGCAGCCATTGCCATAGCCATAGCCATACCAGCCATGGCCATAGCCATAGCAGCCATAGCCATAGCCATAGTCATAGCAGTCATAGCCATAGCCATAGCAGCCATAGCCATAGCCACAGCAGCCATAGCCATAGCCAGGGAAGACATAGCCATAGCCAGAGCAGACATAGCCATAGCCATAGCCAAAGCAGCCAATGCCATTGCCACAGCAGTTATAGCCATAGCCGTAGCAGCCATAGGCATAGCTACACCAGCCATAGACATAGCAGCCATTGCCATGGACATTGCAGCCATAGCCATAGCCATAGCAGCCGTAGGCATAGCCATAGCCATTGCAGCCATAGCAATAGCAGTCATAGAAATAGCCATAGCAGCCGGAGCCATAGCCATAGCAGCTATAGCCATACCCGAAGCAGCCATTGCAAAAGCTATTGCAGCCATAGCCATAGCCATAGCAGCCATAGCCATAGCCATAGCAGTCATAGCGGTAGCCATAGCAGCCGTAGCCATAGCCATAGCAGCCATAGCCATAGCCCAAGCAGACATGGCCATAGCCGTAGCCAGAGCAGCCATAGCCATAGCCATGGCAGCTATAGCCATAACCATAGTAGCCATAGCCATAGCCATAGCCATAGGAGCCATACCAGACATGGTCATAGCCATATCAGTCATAGCCATAGACATAGCAGCCATAGCCATAGCCATAGCCATAGCCGTAGCAACAATAGCCATAGCCATAGCAGCCAGAACAGTCATGGACATAGCCATAGTAGCCATAGCCATAGCCACAGCAGCCATGGGCATAGCCATAGCCATAGCAGCCATAGCCATAGCTATAGCTGTACCAGCCATAGCCAAAGCCAGAGCCAAGGCAGACATTGCCATAGCCATAGCAGCCATAGCCATAGCCATAGCAGCCATAGCCACAGCCATAGCCACAGTAGCCATAGCCACAGCCATAGCAGCCATAGCAATAGCCATAACCATAGTAGCCATAGCCATAGCTATAGCGATAGTAGCCACAGCCAAAGCTATTGCAGCCATAGCCATAGCCATAGCAGCCGTAGCCATAGCCACAGCCGTCATAGCGACAACCATAGCAGCCGTAGCCATAGCCATAGCAGCCATAGCCATAGCCATAGCAGCCATAGCCATAGCCATAGCCATAGCCGTAGCAACAATAGCCATAGCCATAGCAGGCAGAGCAGTCATGGCCATAGCCATAGTAGCCATAGCTATAGCCACAGCAGCCATGGGCATAGCCATAGCCATAGCAGCCATAGCCATAGCTATAGCTGTACCAGCCATAGCCAAAGCCAGAGCCATGGCAGACATTGCCATAGCCATAGCAGCCATAGCCATAGCCATAGCAGCCATAGCCATAGCCATAGCCATAGTAGCCATAGCCACAGCCATAGCAGCCATAGCAATAGCCATAACCATAGTAGCCATAGCCATAGCCATAGCGATAGTAGCCACAGCCAAAGCTATTGCAGCCATAGCCATAACCATAGCAGCCGTAGCCATAGCCACAGCCGTCATAGCGACAGCCATAGCAGCAGTAGCCATAGCCATAGCAGCCATAGCCACAGCCCTAGCAGCCATAGCCATAGCCATAGCCGTAGCGACAATAGCCATAGCCATAGCAGCCAGAGCAGTCATGGCCATAGCCATAGTAGCCATAGCCATAGCCACAGCAGCCATGGGCATAGCCATAGCCATAGCAGCCATAGCCATAGCTATAGCTGTACCAGCCATAGCCAAAGCCAGAGCCACGGCAGACATTGCCATAGCCATAGCAGCAATAGCCATAGCCATAGCAGCCGTAGCCATAGCCATAGCCATAGAAGCCATAGCCACAGCCATAGCAGCCATAGCAATAGCCATAACCATAGTAGCCATAGCCATAGCCACAGCGATAGTAGCCACAGCCAAAGCTATTGCAGCCATAGCCATAGCAGCCGTAGCCATAGCCACAGCCGTCATAGCGGCAGCCATAGCAGCCGTAGCCATAGCCATAGCAGCCATAGCCATAGCCCTAGCAGCCATAGCCATAGCCATAGCCGTAGCAACAATAGCCATAGCCATAGCAGCCAGAGCAGTCATGGCCATAGCCATAGTAGCCATAGCCATAGCCACAGCAGCCATGGGCATAGCCATAGCCATAGCAGCCATAGCCATAACTATAGCTGTACCAGCCATAGCCAAAGCCAGAGCCATGGCTGACATTGCCATAGCCATAGCAGCCATAGCCATAGCCATAGAAGCCACTGCCAAAGCTATTGCAGCCATAGCCATAGCCATAGCAGCCATAGCCATAGCCACAGCAGCCATAGCGATAGCCATAGCAGCCGTAGCCATAGCCATAGCAGCCACTGCCATAGCCATAGCCATATCCACAGCAGCCATAGCCATAGCAATAGCAGCCATTGCCATAGCCATAGCCATAGCCACAGCAGCCATAGCCATAGCCAGGGAAGACATAGCCATAGCCAGAGCAGACATAGCCATAGCCATAGCCAAAGCAGCCAATGCCATTGCCACAGCAGTTATAGCCATAGCCGTAGCAGCCATAGGCATAGCTATACCAGCCATAGACATAGCAGCCATTGCCATGGACATTGCAGCCATAGCCATAGCCATAGCAGCCGTAGCCATAGCCATAGCCATTGCAGCCATAGCAATAGCAGTCATTGAAATAGCCATAGCAGCCGGAGCCATAGCCATAGCAGCTATAGCCATACCCGAAGCAGCCATTGCCAAAGCTATTGCAGCCATAGCCATAGCCATAGCAGCCATAGCCATAGCCATAGCAGTCATAGCGGTAGCCATAGCAGCCGTAGCCATAGCCATAGCAGCCAAAGCCATAGCCATAGCAGCCATAGCCATAGCCATAGCAGCCATAGCCATAGCCAGGGAAGACACAGCCATAGCCACAGCAGCCATAGCCACAGCCATAGCAGGCATAGCCATAGCAGCCATAGCCATAGCCATAGCAGCCATAGCCATAGCAATAGCAGCTATAGTCATAGCCATAGCAGCTTTAGCCATAGCCAAAGTATCCATAGCCATAGCCATAGCAGCCATAGCCATAGCCATAGCACGCATAGCGACAGCCATAGCTGCCGTAGCCATAGCCATAGCAGCCATAGCCATAGCCATATCAGCCATAGCCATAGCCAAAGCATCCATACCCATAGCCATAGCAGCTATAGCCATAGCCATATCAGCCATAGCCATAGCTATAGCAGCCATATCCAAAGCAGCCATAGCCATAGCCATAGCAGCCATAGCCATAGCCATAGCAGCGATAGCCATAGTAATAGCACGCATAGCGATAGCCATAGCAGCCGCAGCCATAGCCATAGCAGCCGTAGCCATCGCCATAGCAGCCATAGCCGTAGCCCTAGCAGCCATGGCCACAGCCATAGCCAGAGCAGCCATAGCCATAGCCATAGCAGCCATAGCCATAGCCATTGCAGCTATAGCCATACCCAAAGCAGCCATAGCCATAGCCATAGCAGCCATAGCAGCCATAGCCATAGCCATAGCAGCCATAGCCATAGCCATAGAAGCCATAGCCACAGCCATAGCCATAGCCATAGCCTTAGCAGCAACAGCCATAGCCATGGCAGCCATAGCAGCCATAGCCATAGCCATAGCAGCCATAGCCATGGCCATAGCAGCCATAGCCGTAGCCTTAGCAGTAACCATAGCAGCAATAGCCATAGCCATAGCAGTAGCCATAGCAGCCATAGCCATAGCAGTAGCAAGCATAGCGATAGCCATAGCAGCCGCAGCCATAGCCATGTCATCCATAGCCATAGCCAAAGCATCCGTAGCCATTGCCATAGCATCCATAGCCATAGTCATAGCTGCCATAGCCATAGGCATAGCAGCCATCGCCATAGCCATATCAGCCATAGCCATAGCCAAAGCATCCATACCCATAGCCATAGCAGCTATAGCCATAGCCATATCAGCCATAGCCATAGCTATAGCAGCCATATCCAAAGCAGCCATAGCCATAGCCATAGCAGCCATAGCCATAGCCATAGCAGCGATAGCCATAGCAATAGCACGCATAGCGATAGCCATAGCAGCCGCAGCCATAGCCATAGCAGCCACTGCCATAGCCATAGCCATATCCACAGCAGCCATAGTCATAGCAATAGCAGCCATTGCCCTAGCCATAGCCATAGCCACAGCAGCCATAGCCATAGCCAGGGAAGACACAGCCATAGCCAGAGCAGACATAGCCATAGCCATAGCCAAAGCAGCCAATGCCATTGCCACAGCAGTTATAGCCATAGCCGTAGCAGCCATAGGCATAGCTATACCAGCCATAGACATAGCAGCCATTGCCATGGACATTGCAGCCATAGCCATAGCCATAGCAGCCGTAGCCATAGCCATAGCCATTGCAGCCATAGCAATAGCAGTCATAGAAATAGCCATAGCAGCCGGAGCCATAGCCATAGCAGCTATAGCCATACCCGAAGCAGTCATTGCCAAAGCTATTGCAGCCATAGCCATAGCCATAGCAGCCATAGCCATAGCCATAGCAGTCATAGCGGTAGCCATAGCAGCCGTAGCCATAGCCATAGCAGCCAAAGCCATAGCCATAGCAGCCATAGCCATAGCCATAGCCATAGCCGTAGCAACAATAGCCATAGCCATAGCAGCCAGAGCAGTCATAGCCATAGCCATAGTAGCCATAGCCATAGCCACAGCAGCCATGGGCATAGCCATAGCCATAGCAGCCATAGCCATAGCTATAGCTGTACCAGCCATAGCCATAGCAGCCATAGCCATAGCCATAACTATAGCAGCCATAGTCATAGCCACAGCCATAGCAGACATAGCCATAACCATAGCAGCCGCAGCCATAGTCATAGCATTAGCAGCCATAGCCATAGCTATAGCAGCCATAGCCACAGCTGCCATAGCCACAGCCATAGCAGGCATAGCCATAGCAGCCAGAGCCGTAGCTATAGCAGCTGTAGCCATAGCCAAAGCAGTCATAGCCATAGCCATAGCAGCCATAGCCATGGCCATAGCAGCCATAGCCATATCCATAGGAGACATAGCCATAGCCATAGCCATAGCCATAGCCATAGCAACAATATTCATCGCCATAGCAGCCCCAGCAGCCATAGCCATGGCCATAGCAGCCATAGCCGTAGCCTTAGCAGTAACCATAGCAGCAATAGCCATAGCCATAGCAGTAGCCATAGCAGCAAGAGCCATAGCCATAGCAGTAGCTATAGCAGCAATAGCCATAGCCATAGCAGCCATAGCAGCCATAGCCATAGCCATAGCAGCCATAGCCATAGCAGTAGCAAGCATAGCGATAGCCATAGCAGCCGCAGCCATAGCCATGTCATCCATAGCCATAGCCAAAGCATCCGTAGCCATTGCCATAGCAGCCATAGCCACAGCCATAGCAGGCATAGCCATAGCAGCCAGAGCCGTAGCTATAGCAGCTGTAGCCATAGCCAAAGCAGTCATAGCTATAGCCATAGCAGCCATAGCCATGGCCATAGCAGCCATAGCCATATCCATAGGAGACATAGCCATAGCCATAGCCATAGCCATAGCCATAGCAACAATATTCATCGCCATAGCAGCCCCAGCAGCCATAGCCATGGCCATAGCAGCCATAGCCGTAGCCTTGGCAGTAACCATAGCAGCAATAGCCATAGCCATAGCAGTAGCCATAGCAGCAAGAGCCATAGCCATAGCAGTAGCTATAGCAGCAATAGCCATAGCCATAGCAGCCATAGCAGCCATAGCCATAGCCATAGCAGCCATAGCCATAGCAGTAGCAAGCATAGCGATAGCCATAGCAGCCGCAGCCATAGCCATGTCATCCATAGCCATAGCCAAAGTATCCGTAGCCATTGCCATAGCATCCATAGCCATAGTCATAGCTGCCATAGCCATAGGCATAGCAGCCATCGCCATAGCCATAGCAGCCATAGCCATAGCCATAGCAGCCATAGCCATAGCAATAGCAGCTATAGTCATAGCCATAGCAGCTTTAGCCATAGCCAAAGTATCCATAGCCATAGCCATAGCAGCCATAGCCATAGCCATAGCACGCATAGCGACAGCCATAGCTGCCGTAGCCATAGCCATAGCAGCCATAGCCATAGCCATATCAGCCATAGCCATAGCCAAAGCATCCATACCCATAGCCATAGCAGCTATAGCCATAGCCATATCAGCCATAGCCATAGCTATAGCAGCCATATCCAAAGCAGCCATAGCCATAGCCATAGCAGCCATAGCCATAGCCATAGCAGCGATAGCCATAGCAATAGCACGCATAGCGATAGCCATAGCAGCCGCAGCCATAGCCATAGCAGCCGTAACCATAGCCATAGCAGCCATAGCCGTAGCCCTAGCAGCCATGGCCACAGCCATAGCCAGAGCAGCCATAGCCATAGCCATAGCAGCCATAGCCATAGCCATTGCAGCTATAGCCATACCCAAAGCAGCCATAGCCATAGCCATAGCAGCCATAGCCATAGCCATAGAAGCCATAGCCACAGCCATAGCCATAGCCATAGCCTTAGCAGCAACAGCCATAGCCATGGCAGCCATAGTAGCCATAGCCATAGCCATAGCAGCCATAGCCATGGCCATAGCAGCCATAGCCGTAGCCTTAGCAGGAACCATAGCAGCAATAGCTATAGGCATAGCAGTAACCATAGCAGCCATAGCCATAGCAGTAGCAAGCATAGCGATAGCCATAGCAGCCGCAGCCATAGCCATGTCATCCATAGCCATAGCCAAAGCATCCGTAGCCATTGCCATAGCATCCATAGCCATAGTCATAGCAGCCATAGCCATAGGCATAGCAGCCATCGCCATAGCCATAGCAGCCATAGCCATAGCCATAGCAGCCATAGCCATAGCAATAGCAGCTATAGTCATAGCCATAGCAGCTTTAGCCATAGCCAAAGTATCCATAGCCATAGCCATAGCAGCCATAGCCGTAGCCCTAGCAGCCATGGCCACAGCCATAGCCAGAGCAGCCATAGCCATAGCTATAGCAGCCATATCCAAAGCAGCCATAGCCATAGCCATAGCAGTCATAGCCATAGCCGTAGCCATAGCCATTGCCATTGCAGCATTAGCGATAGCAATAGCAGGCATAGCCATAGCCATAGCGGCCATATCAGCCATAACCGTAGCCAAGGCCATAGCCATACCAGCCATGGCCATAGCCATAGCAGCCATAGCCATAGCCATAGTCATAGCAGTCATAGCCATAGCCATAGCAGCCATAGCCATAGCCACAGCAGTCATAGCGATAGCCATAGCAGCCGTAGCCATAGCCATAGCAGCCACTGTCATAGCCATAGCCATATCCACAGCAGCCATAGCCATAGCAATAGCAGCCATTGCCATAGCCATAGCCATACCAGCCATGGCCATAGCCATAGCAGCCATAGCCATAGCCATAGTCATAGCAGTCATAGCCATAGCCATAGCAGCCATAGCCATAGCCACAGCAGCCATAGCCATAGCCAGGGAAGACATAGCCATAGCCAGAGCAGACATAGCCATAGCCATAGCCAAAGCAGCCAATGCCATTGCCACAGCAGTTATAGCCATAGCCGTAGCAGCCATGGGCATAGCTACACCAGCCATAGACATAGCAGCCATTGCCATGGACATTGCAGCCATAGCCATAGCCATAGCAGCCGTAGCCATAGCCATAGCCATTGCAGCCATAGCAATAGCAGTCATAGAAATAGCCATAGCAGCCGGAGCCATAGCCATAGCAGCTATAGCCATACCCGAAGCAGCCATTGCAAAAGCTATTGCAGCCATAGCCATAGCCATAGCAGCCATAGCCATAGCCATAGCAGTCATAGCGGTAGCCATAGCAGCCGTAGCCATAGCCATAGCAGCCATAGCCATAGCCCAAGCAGACATGGCCATAGCCGTAGCCAGAGCAGCCATAGCCATAGCCATGGCAGCTATAGCCATAACCATAGTAGCCATAGCCATAGCCATAGCCATAGGAGCCATACCAGACATGGTCATAGCCATATCAGTCATAGCCATAGACATAGCAGCCATAGCCATAGCCATAGCCATAGCCGTAGCAACAATAGCCATAGCCATAGCAGCCAGAACAGTCATGGACATAGCCATAGTAGCCATAGCCATAGCCACAGCAGCCATGGGCATAGCCATAGCCATAGCAGCCATAGCCATAGCTATAGCTGTACCAGCCATAGCCAAAGCCAGAGCCAAGGCAGACATTGCCATAGCCATAGCAGCCATAGCCATAGCCATAGCAGCCATAGCCACAGCCATAGCCACAGTAGCCATAGCCACAGCCATAGCAGCCATAGCAATAGCCATAACCATAGTAGCCATAGCCATAGCTATAGCGATAGTAGCCACAGCCAAAGCTATTGCAGCCATAGCCATAGCCATAGCAGCCGTAGCCATAGCCACAGCCGTCATAGCGACAACCATAGCAGCCGTAGCCATAGCCATAGCAGCCATAGCCATAGCCATAGCAGCCATAGCCATAGCCATAGCCATAGCCGTAGCAACAATAGCCATAGCCATAGCAGGCAGAGCAGTCATGGCCATAGCCATAGTAGCCATAGCTATAGCCACAGCAGCCATGGGCATAGCCATAGCCATAGCAGCCATAGCCATAGCTATAGCTGTACCAGCCATAGCCAAAGCCAGAGCCATGGCAGACATTGCCATAGCCATAGCAGCCATAGCCATAGCCATAGCAGCCATAGCCATAGCCATAGCCATAGTAGCCATAGCCACAGCCATAGCAGCCATAGCAATAGCCATAACCATAGTAGCCATAGCCATAGCCATAGCGATAGTAGCCACAGCCAAAGCTATTGCAGCCATAGCCATAACCATAGCAGCCGTAGCCATAGCCACAGCCGTCATAGCGACAGCCATAGCAGCAGTAGCCATAGCCATAGCAGCCATAGCCACAGCCCTAGCAGCCATAGCCATAGCCATAGCCGTAGCGACAATAGCCATAGCCATAGCAGCCAGAGCAGTCATGGCCATAGCCATAGTAGCCATAGCCATAGCCACAGCAGCCATGGGCATAGCCATAGCCATAGCAGCCATAGCCATAGCTATAGCTGTACCAGCCATAGCCAAAGCCAGAGCCACGGCAGACATTGCCATAGCCATAGCAGCAATAGCCATAGCCATAGCAGCCGTAGCCATAGCCATAGCCATAGTAGCCATAGCCACAGCCATAGCAGCCATAGCAATAGCCATAACCATAGTAGCCATAGCCATAGCCACAGCGATAGTAGCCACAGCCAAAGCTATTGCAGCCATAGCCATAGCAGCCGTAGCCATAGCCACAGCCGTCATAGCGGCAGCCATAGCAGCCGTAGCCATAGCCATAGCAGCCATAGCCATAGCCCTAGCAGCCATAGCCATAGCCATAGCCGTAGCAACAATAGCCATAGCCATAGCAGCCAGAGCAGTCATGGCCATAGCCATAGTAGCCATAGCCATAGCCACAGCAGCCATGGGCATAGCCATAGCCATAGCAGCCATAGCCATAACTATAGCTGTACCAGCCATAGCCAAAGCCAGAGCCATGGCTGACATTGCCATAGCCATAGCAGCCATAGCCATAGCCATAGCTATAGTAGCCATAGCCACAGCCATAGCAGCCATAGCAATAGCCATAACCATAGTAGCCATAGCCATAGCCATAGCGATAATAGCCACAGCCAAAGCTATTGCAGCCATAGCCATAGCCATAGCAGCCGTAGCCATAGCCACAGCCGTCATAGCGACAGCAATAGCAGCCGTAGCCATAGCCATAGCAGCCATAGCCATAGCCATAGAAGCCACTGCCAAAGCTATTGCAGCCATAGCCATAGCCATAGCAGCCATAGCCATAGCCACAGCAGCCATAGCGATAGCCATAGCAGCCGTAGCCATAGCCATAGCAGCCACTGCCATAGCCATAGCCATATCCACAGCAGCCATAGCCATAGCAATAGCAGCCATTGCCATAGCCATAGCCATAGCCACAGCAGCCATAGCCATAGCCAGGGAAGACATAGCCATAGCCAGAGCAGACATAGCCATAGCCATAGCCAAAGCAGCCAATGCCATTGCCACAGCAGTTATAGCCATAGCCGTAGCAGCCATAGGCATAGCTATACCAGCCATAGACATAGCAGCCATTGCCATGGACATTGCAGCCATAGCCATAGCCATAGCAGCCGTAGCCATAGCCATAGCCATTGCAGCCATAGCAATAGCAGTCATTGAAATAGCCATAGCAGCCGGAGCCATAGCCATAGCAGCTATAGCCATACCCGAAGCAGCCATTGCCAAAGCTATTGCAGCCATAGCCATAGCCATAGCAGCCATAGCCATAGCCATAGCAGTCATAGCGGTAGCCATAGCAGCCGTAGCCATAGCCATAGCAGCCAAAGCCATAGCCATAGCAGCCATAGCCATAGCCATAGCAGCCATAGCCATAGCCAGGGAAGACACAGCCATAGCCACAGCAGCCATAGCCACAGCCATAGCAGGCATAGCCATAGCAGCCATAGCCATAGCCATAGCAGCCATAGCCATAGCAATAGCAGCTATAGTCATAGCCATAGCAGCTTTAGCCATAGCCAAAGTATCCATAGCCATAGCCATAGCAGCCATAGCCATAGCCATAGCACGCATAGCGACAGCCATAGCTGCCGTAGCCATAGCCATAGCAGCCATAGCCATAGCCATATCAGCCATAGCCATAGCCAAAGCATCCATACCCATAGCCATAGCAGCTATAGCCATAGCCATATCAGCCATAGCCATAGCTATAGCAGCCATATCCAAAGCAGCCATAGCCATAGCCATAGCAGCCATAGCCATAGCCATAGCAGCGATAGCCATAGTAATAGCACGCATAGCGATAGCCATAGCAGCCGCAGCCATAGCCATAGCAGCCGTAGCCATCGCCATAGCAGCCATAGCCGTAGCCCTAGCAGCCATGGCCACAGCCATAGCCAGAGCAGCCATAGCCATAGCCATAGCAGCCAGAGCCATAGCCATTGCAGCTATAGCCATACCCAAAGCAGCCATAGCCATAGCCATAGCAGCCATAGCAGCCATAGCCATAGCCATAGCAGCCATAGCCATAGCCATAGAAGCCATAGCCACAGCCATAGCCATAGCCATAGCCTTAGCAGCAACAGCCATAGCCATGGCAGCCATAGCAGCCATAGCCATAGCCATAGCAGCCATAGCCATGGCCATAGCAGCCATAGCCGTAGCCTTAGCAGTAACCATAGCAGCAATAGCCATAGCCATAGCAGTAGCCATAGCAGCCATAGCCATAGCAGTAGCAAGCATAGCGATAGCCATAGCAGCCGCAGCCATAGCCATGTCATCCATAGCCATAGCCAAAGCATCCGTAGCCATTGCCATAGCATCCATAGCCATAGTCATAGCTGCCATAGCCATAGGCATAGCAGCCATCGCCATAGCCATATCAGCCATAGCCATAGCCAAAGCATCCATACCCATAGCCATAGCAGCTATAGCCATAGCCATATCAGCCATAGCCATAGCTATAGCAGCCATATCCAAAGCAGCCATAGCCATAGCCGTAGCAGCCATAGCCATAGCCATAGCAGCGATAGCCATAGCAATAGCACGCATAGCGATAGCCATAGCAGCCGCAGCCATAGCCATAGCAGCCACTGCCATAGCCATAGCCATATCCACAGCAGCCATAGTCATAGCAATAGCAGCCATTGCCCTAGCCATAGCCATAGCCACAGCAGCCATAGCCATAGCCAGGGAAGACACAGCCATAGCCAGAGCAGACATAGCCATAGCCATAGCCAAAGCAGCCAATGCCATTGCCACAGCAGTTATAGCCATAGCCGTAGCAGCCATAGGCATAGCTATACCAGCCATAGACATAGCAGCCATTGCCATGGACATTGCAGCCATAGCCATAGCCATAGCAGCCGTAGCCATAGCCATAGCCATTGCAGCCATAGCAATAGCAGTCATAGAAATAGCCATAGCAGCCGGAGCCATAGCCATAGCAGCTATAGCCATACCCGAAGCAGCCATTGCCAAAGCTATTGCAGCCATAGCCATAGCCATAGCAGCCATAGCCATAGCCATAGCAGTCATAGCGGTAGCCATAGCAGACATAGCCATAACCATAGCAGCCGCAGCCATAGTCATAGCATTAGCAGCCATAGCCATAGCTATAGCAGCCATAGCCACAGCTGCCATAGCCACAGCCATAGCAGGCATAGCCATAGCAGCCAGAGCCGTAGCTATAGCAGCTGTAGCCATAGCCAAAGCAGTCATAGCCATAGCCATAGCAGCCATAGCCATGGCCATAGCAGCCATAGCCATATCCATAGGAGACATAGCCATAGCCATAGCCATAGCCATAGCCATAGCAACAATATTCATCGCCATAGCAGCCCCAGCAGCCATAGCCATGGCCATAGCAGCCATAGCCGTAGCCTTAGCAGTAACCATAGCAGCAATAGCCATAGCCATAGCAGTAGCCATAGCAGCAAGAGCCATAGCCATAGCAGTAGCTATAGCAGCAATAGCCATAGCCATAGCAGCCATAGCAGCCATAGCCATAGCCATAGCAGCCATAGCCATAGCAGTAGCAAGCATAGCGATAGCCATAGCAGCCGCAGCCATAGCCATGTCATCCATAGCCATAGCCAAAGCATCCGTAGCCATTGCCATAGCAGCCATAGCCACAGCCATAGCAGGCATAGCCATAGCAGCCAGAGCCGTAGCTATAGCAGCTGTAGCCATAGCCAAAGCAGTCATAGCTATAGCCATAGCAGCCATAGCCATGGCCATAGCAGCCATAGCCATATCCATAGGAGACATAGCCATAGCCATAGCCATAGCCATAGCCATAGCAACAATATTCATCGCCATAGCAGCCCCAGCAGCCATAGCCATGGCCATAGCAGCCATAGCCGTAGCCTTGGCAGTAACCATAGCAGCAATAGCCATAGCCATAGCAGTAGCCATAGCAGCAAGAGCCATAGCCATAGCAGTAGCTATAGCAGCAATAGCCATAGCCATAGCAGCCATAGCAGCCATAGCCATAGCCATAGCAGCCATAGCCATAGCAGTAGCAAGCATAGCGATAGCCATAGCAGCCGCAGCCATAGCCATGTCATCCATAGCCATAGCCAAAGTATCCGTAGCCATTGCCATAGCATCCATAGCCATAGTCATAGCTGCCATAGCCATAGGCATAGCAGCCATCGCCATAGCCATAGCAGCCATAGCCATAGCCATAGCAGCCATAGCCATAGCAATAGCAGCTATAGTCATAGCCATAGCAGCTTTAGCCATAGCCAAAGTATCCATAGCCATAGCCATAGCAGCCATAGCCATAGCCATAGCACGCATAGCGACAGCCATAGCTGCCGTAGCCATAGCCATAGCAGCCATAGCCATAGCCATATCAGCCATAGCCATAGCCAAAGCATCCATACCCATAGCCATAGCAGCTATAGCCATAGCCATATCAGCCATAGCCATAGCTATAGCAGCCATATCCAAAGCAGCCATAGCCATAGCCATAGCAGCCATAGCCATAGCCATAGCAGCGATAGCCATAGCAATAGCACGCATAGCGATAGCCATAGCAGCCGCAGCCATAGCCATAGCAGCCGTAGCCATAGCCATAGCAGCCATAGCCGTAGCCCTAGCAGCCATGGCCACAGCCATAGCCAGAGCAGCCATAGCCATAGCCATAGCAGCCATAGCCATAGCCATTGCAGCTATAGCCATACCCAAAGCAGCCATAGCCATAGCCATAGCAGCCATAGCAGCCATAGCCATAGCCATAGCAGCCATAGCCATAGCCATAGAAGCCATAGCCACAGCCATAGCCATAGCCATAGCCTTAGCAGCAACAGCCATAGCCATGGCAGCCATAGCAGCCATAGCCATAGCCATAGCAGCCATAGCCATGGCCATAGCAGCCATAGCCGTAGCCTTAGCAGGAACCATAGCAGCAATAGCCATAGGCATAGCAGTCACCATAGCAGCCATAGCCATAGCAGTAGCAAGCATAGCGATAGCCATAGCAGCCGCAGCCATAGCCATGTCATCCATAGCCATAGCCAAAGCATCCGTAGCCATTGCCATAGCATCCATAGCCATAGTCATAGCAGCCATAGCCATAGGCATAGCAGCCATCGCCATAGCCATAGCAGCCATAGCCATAGCCATAGCAGCCATAGCCATTGCAATAGCAGCTATAGTCATAGCCATAGCAGCTTTAGCCATAGCCAAAGTATCCATAGCCATAGCCATAGCAGCCATAGCCGTAGCCCTAGCAGCCATGGCCACAGCCATAGCCAGAGCAGCCATAGCCATAGCTATAGCAGCCATATCCAAAGCAGCCATAGCCATAGCCATAGCAGTCATAGCCACAGCCATAGCAGCGATAGCCATAGCAATAGCACGCATAGCGATAGCCATAGCAGCCGCAGCCATAGCCATAGCAGCCGTAGCCATAGCCATAGCAGCCATAGCCGTAGCCCTAGCAGCCATGGCCACAGCCATAGCCAGAGCAGCCATAGCCATAGCCATAGCAGCCACAGCCATAGCCGTAGCCATAGCCATTGCCATTGCAGCATTAGCGATAGCAATAGCAGGCATAGCCATAGCCATAGCGGCCATATCAGCCATAACCGTAGCCAAGGCCATAGCCATACCAGCCGTGGCCATAGCCATAGCAGCCATAGCCATAGCCATAGTCATAGCAGTCATAGCCATAGCCATAGCAGCCATAGCCATAGCCACAGCAGTCATAGCGATAGCCATAGCAGCCGTAGCCATAGCCATAGCAGCCACTGTCATAGCCATAGCCATATCCACAGCAGCCATAGCCATAGCAATAGCAGCCATTGCCATAGCCATAGCCATAGCCACAGCAGCCATAGCCATAGCCAGGGAAGACATAGCCATAGCCAGAGCAGACATAGCCATAGCCATAGCCAAAGCAGCCAATGCCATTGCCACAGCAGTTATAGCCATAGCCGTAGCAGCCATAGGCATAGCTACACCAGCCATAGACATAGCAGCCATTGCCATGGACATTGCAGCCATAGCCATAGCCATAGCAGCCGTAGCCATAGCCATAGCCATTGCAGCCATAGCAATAGCAGTCATAGAAATAGCCATTGCAGCCGGAGCCATAGCCATAGCAGCTATAGCCATACCCGAAGCAGCCATTGCAAAAGCTATTGCAGCCATAGCCATAGCCATAGCAGCCATAGCCATAGCCATAGCAGTCATAGCGGTAGCCATAGCAGCCGTAGCCATAGCCATAGCAGCCATAGCCATAGCCCAAGCAGACATGGCCATAGCCGTAGCCAGAGCAGCCATAGCCATAGCCATAGCAGCTATAGCCATAACCATAGTAGCCATAGCCATAGCCATAGCCATAGGAGCCATACCAGACATGGTCATAGCCATACCAGTCATAGCCATAGACATAGCAGCCATAGCCATAGCCATAGCCATAGCCGTAGCAACAATAGCCATAGCCATAGCAGCCAGAACAGTCATGGACATAGCCATAGTAGCCATAGCCATAGCCACAGCTGCCATGGGCATAGCCATAGCCATAGCAGCCATAGCCATAGCTATAGCTGTACCAGCCATAGCCAAAGCCAGAGCCAAGGCAGACATTGCCATAGCCATAGCAGCCATAGCCATAGCCATAGCAGCCATAGCCACAGCCATAGCCATAGTAGCCATAGCCACAGCCATAGCAGCCATAGCAATAGCCATAACCATAGTAGCCATAGCCATAGCTATAGCGATAGTAGCCACAGCCAAAGCTATTGCAGCCATAGCCATAGCCATAGCAGCCGTAGCCATAGCCACAGCCGTCATAGCGACAACCATAGCAGCCGTAGCCATAGCCATAGCAGCCATAGCCATAGCCATAGCAGCCATAGCCATAGCCATAGCCATAGCCGTAGCAACAATAGCCATAGCCATAGCAGGCAGAGCAGTCATGGCCATAGCCATAGTAGCCATAGCTATAGCCACAGCAGCCATGGGCATAGCCATAGCCATAGCAGCCATAGCCATAGCTATAGCTGTACCAGCCATAGCCAAAGCCAGAGCCATGGCAGACATTGCCATAGCCATAGCAGCCATAGCCATACCCATAGCAGCCATAGCCATAGCCATAGCCATAGTAGCCATAGCCACAGCCATAGCAGCCATAGCAATAGCCATAACCATAGTAGCCATAGCCATAGCCATAGCGATAGTAGCCACAGCCAAAGCTATTGCAGCCATAGCCATAACCATAGCAGCCGTAGCCATAGCCACAGCCGTCATAGCGACAGCCATAGCAGCAGTAGCCATAGCCATAGCAGCCATAGCCACAGCCCTAGCAGCCATAGCCATAGCCATAGCCGTAGCGACAATAGCCATAGCCATAGCAGCCAGAGCAGTCATGGCCATAGCCATAGTAGCCATAGCCATAGCCACAGCAGCCATGGGCATAGCCATAGCCATAGCAGCCATAGCCATAGCTATAGCTGTACCAGCCATAGCCAAAGCCAGAGCCACGGCAGACATTGCCATAGCCATAGCAGCAATAGCCATAGCCATAGCAGCCGTAGCCATAGCCATAGCCATAGTAGCCATAGCCACAGCCATAGCAGCCATAGCAATAGCCATAACCATAGTAGCCATAGCCATAGCCACAGCGATAGTAGCCACAGCCAAAGCTATTGCAGCCATAGCCATAGCAGCCGTAGCCATAGCCACAGCCGTCATAGCGGCAGCCATAGCAGCCGTAGCCATAGCCATAGCAGCCATAGCCATAGCCCTAGCAGCCATAGCCATAGCCATAGCCGTAGCAACAATAGCCATAGCCATAGCAGCCAGAGCAGTCATGGCCATAGCCATAGTAGCCATAGCCATAGCCACAGCAGCCATGGGCATAGCCATAGCCATAGCAGCCATAGCCATAACTATAGCTGTACCAGCCATAGCCAAAGCCAGAGCCATGGCTGACATTGCCATAGCCATAGCAGCCATAGCCATAGCCATAGCTATAGTAGCCATAGCCACAGCCATAGCAGCCATAGCAATAGCCATAACCATAGTAGCCATAGCCATAGCCATAGCGATAATAGCCACAGCCAAAGCTATTGCAGCCATAGCCATAGCCATAGCAGCCGTAGCCATAGCCACAGCCGTCATAGCGACAGCAATAGCAGCCGTAGCCATAGCCATAGCAGCCATAGCCATAGCCCCAGCAGCCATGGCCACAGCCATAGCCAGAGCAGCCAGAGCCATTGCCATAGCAGCCATATCCATAGCCATAGCAGCTATAGCCATACCCAAAGCAGCCATAGCCATTGCCATAGCAGCCAGAGCCATAGCCATAGCAGCTATAGCCATAACCATAGTAGCCATAGCCATAGCCATAGCCATAGCAGCCATAGCAGCCGTAGCCATAGCCATAGCAGCCATAGCCGTAGCCCTAGCAGCCATGGCCACAGCCATAGCCAGAGCAGCCATAGCCATAGCCATAGCAGCCATAGCCATAGCCATTGCCAGCTATAGCCATACCCAAAGCAGCCATAGCCATAGCCATAGCAGCCATAGCAGCCATAGCCATAGCCATAGCAGCAATAGCCATAGCCATAGCAGCCATAGCCACAGCCATAGCCATAGCCATAGCCTTAGCAGCAACAGCCATAGCCGTGGCAGCCATAGCAGCCATAGCCATAGCCAAAGCATCCATACCCATAGCCATAGCAGCTATAGCCATAGCCATATCAGCCATAGCCATAGCTATAGCAGCCATATCCAAAGCAGTCATAGCCATAGCCATAGCAGCCATAGCCATAGCCATAGAAGCCACTGCCAAAGCTATTGCAGCCATAGCCATAGCCATAGCAGCCATAGCCATAGCCACAGCAGTCATAGCGATAGCCATAGCAGCCGTAGCCATAGCCATAGCAGCCACTGTCATAGCCATAGCCATATCCACAGCAGCCATAGCCATAGCCATAGCAGCCATAGCCATAGCCATAGAAGCCACTGCCAAAGCTATTGCAGCTATAGCCATATCCATAGCAGCCATAGTCATAGCCACAGCAGTCATAGCGATAGCCATAGCAGCCGTAGCCATAGCCATAGCAGCCATAGCCATAGCCAAAGCATCCATACCCATAGCCATAGCAGCTATAGCCACAGCCATATCAGCCATAGCCATAGCTATAGCAGCCATATCCAAAGCAGCCATAGCCATAGCCATAGCAGCCATAGCCATAGCCATAGCAGCGATAGCCATAGCAATAGCACGCATAGCGATAGCCATAGCAGCCGCAGCCATAGCCATAGCAGCCACTGCCATAGCCATAACTATAGCAGCCATAGTCATAGCCACAGCCATAGCAGACATAGCCATAGCCATAGCAGCCGCTGCCATAGTCATAGCATTAGCAGCCATAGCCATAGCTATAGCAGCCATAGCCACAGCAGCCATAGCCACAGCCATAGCAGGCATAGCCATAGCAGCCAGAGCCGTAGCTATAGCAGCTGTAGCCATATCCGAAGCAGTCATAGCCATAGCCATAGCAGCCATAGCCATGGCCATAGCAGCCATAGCCATATCCATAGGAGACATAGCCATAGCCATGGCCATAGCAGCCATAGCCGTAGCCTTAGCAGTAACCATAGCAGCAATAGCCATAGCCATAGCAGTAGCCATAGCAGCAAGAGCCATAGCCATAGCCATAGCAGTAGCAAGCATAGCGATAGCCATAGCAGCCGCAGCCATAGCCATGTCATCCATAGCCATAGCCAAAGCATCCGTAGCCATTGCCATAGCATCCATAGCCATAGTCATAGCTGCCATAGCCATAGGCATAGCAGCCATCGCCATAGCCATAGCAGCCATAGCCATAGCCATAGCAGCCATAGCCATAGCAATAGCAGCTATAGTCATACCCATAGCAGCTTTAGCCATAGCCAAAGTATCCATAGCCATAGCCATAGCAGCCATAGCCATAGCCATAGCACGCATAGCGACAGCCATAGCTGCCGTAGCCATAGCCATAGCAGCCATAGCCATAGCCATATCAGCCATAGCCATAGCCAAAGCATCCATACCCATAGCCATAGCAGCTATAGCCATAGCCATATCAGCCATAGCCATAGCTATAGCAGCCATATCCAAAGCAGCCATAGCCATAGCCATAGCAGCCATAGCCATAGCCATAGCAGCGATAGCCATAGCAATAGCACGCATAGCGATAGCCATAGCAGCCGCAGCCATAGCCATAGCAGCCGTAGCCATAGCCATAGCAGCCATAGCCGTAGCCCTAGCAGCCATGGCCACAGCCATAGCCAGAGCAGCCATAGCCATAGCCATAGCAGCCACAGCCATAGCCGTAGCCATAGCCATTGCCTTTGCAGCATTAGCGATAGCAATAGCATGCATAGCCATAGCCATAGCGGCCATATCAGCCATAACCGTAGCCAAGGCCATAGCCATACCAGCCATGGCCATAGCCATAGCAGCCATAGCCATAGCCATAGTCATAGCAGTCATAGCCATAGCCATAGCAGCCATAGCCATAGCCATAGAAGCCACTGCCAAAGCTATTGCAGCCATAGCCATAGCCATAGCAGCCATAGCCATAGCCACAGCAGTCATAGCGATAGCCATAGCAGCCGTAGCCATAGCCATAGCAGCCACTGTCATAGCCATAGCCATATCCACAGCAGCCATAGCCATAGCAATAGCAGCCATTGCCATAGCCATAGCCATAGCCACAGCAGCCATAGCCATAGCCAGGGAAGACATAGCCATAGCCAGAGCAGACATAGCCATAGCCATAGCCAAAGCAGCCAATGCCATTGCCACAGCAGTTATAGCCATAGCCGTAGCAGCCATAGGCATAGCTATACCAGCCATAGACATAGCAGCCATTGCCATGGACATTGCAGCCATAGCCATAGCCATAGCAGCCGTAGCCATAGCCATAGCCATTGCAGCCATAGCAATAGCAGTCATAGAAATAGCCATAGCAGCCGGAGCCATAGCCATAGCAGCTATAGCCATACCAGAAGCAGCCATTGCCAAAGCTATTGCAGCCATAGCCATAGCCATAGCAGCCATAGCCATAGCCATAGCAGTCATAGCGGTAGCCATAGCAGCCGTAGCCATAGCCATAGCAGCCATAGCCATAGCCCAAGCAGACATGGCCATAGCCATAGCCATAGCAGCCATAGCCATAGCCAAAGCATCCATACCCATAGCCATAGCAGCTATAGCCACACCCATATCAGCCATAGCCATAGCTATAGCAGCCATATCCAAAGCAGCCATAGCCATAGCCATAGCAGCCGTAGCCATAGCCACAGCCGTCATAGCGGCAGCCATAGCAGCCGTAGCCATAGCCATAGCAGCCATAGCCATAGCCCTAGCAGCCATAGCCATAGCCATAGCCGTAGCAACAATAGCCATAGCCATAGCAGCCAGAGCAGTCATGGCCATAGCCATAGTAGCCATAGCCATAGCCACAGCAGCCATGGGCATAGCCATAGCCATAGCAGCCATAGCCATAACTATAGCTGTACCAGCCATAGCCAAAGCCAGAGCCATGGCTGACATTGCCATAGCCATAGCAGCCATAGCCATAGCCATAGCTATAGTAGCCATAGCCACAGCCATAGCAGCCATAGCAATAGCCATAACCATAGTAGCCAAAGCCATAGCCATAGCGATAATAGCCACAGCCAAAGCTATTGCAGCCATAGCCATAGCCATAGCAGCCGTAGCCATAGCCACAGCCGTCATAGCGACAGCAATAGCAGCCGTAGCCATAGCCATAGCAGCCATAGCCATAGCCCCAGCAGCCATGGCCACAGCCATAGCCAGAGCAGCCAGAGCCATAGCCATAGCAGCCATATCCATAGCCATAGCAGCTATAGCCATACCCAAAGCAGCCATAGCCATTGCCATAGCAGCCAGAGCCATAGCCATAGCAGCTATAGCCATAACCATAGTAGCCATAGCCATAGCCATAGCCATAGCAGAAATAGCAGCCGTAGCCATAGCCATAGCAGCCATAGCCGTAGCCCTAGCAGCCATGGCCACAGCCATAGCCAGAGCAGCCATAGCCATAGCCATAGCAGCCATAGCCATAGCCATTGCCAGCTATAGCCATACCCAAAGCAGCCATAGCCATAGCCATAGCAGCCATAGCAGCCATAGCCATAGCCATAGCAGCAATAGCCATAGCCATAGCAGCCATAGCCACAGCCATAGCCATAGCCATAGCCTTAGCAGCAACAGCCATAGCCGTGGCAGCCATAGCAGCCATAGCCATAGCCATAGCAGCCATAGCCATGGCCATAGCAGCCATAGCCGTAGCCTTAGCAGTAACCATAGCAGCAATAGCCATAGCCATAGCAGTAGCCATAGCAGCCATAGCCATAGCAGTGGCAAGCATAGCGATAGCCATAGCAGCCGCAGCCATAGCCATGTCATCCATAGCCATAGCCAAAGCATCCGTAGCCATTGCCATAGCATCCATAGCCATAGTCATAGCAGCCATAGCCATAGGCATAGCAGCCATCGCCACAGCCATAGCAGCCATAGCCATAGCCATAGCAGCCATAGCCATAGCAATAGCAGCTATAGTCATAGCCATAGCAGCTTTAGCCATAGCCAAAGTATCCATAGCCATAGCCATAGCAGCCATAGCTATAGCCATAGCACGCATAGCGACAGCCATAGCTGCCGTAGCCATAGCCATAGCAGCCATAGCCATAGCCATATCAGCCATAGCCATAGCCAAAGCATCCATACCCATAGCCATAGCAGCTATAGCCATAGCCATATCAGCCATAGCCATAGCTATAGCAGCCATATCCAAAGCAGCCATAGCCATAGCCATAGCAGCCATAGCCATAGCCATAGCAGCGATAGCCATAGCAATAGCACGCATAGCGATAGCCATAGCAGCCGCAGCCATAGCCATAGCAGCCGTAGCCATAGCCATAGCAGCCATAGCCGTAGCCCTAGCAGCCATGGCCACAGCCATAGCCAGAGCAGCCATAGCCATAGCCATAGCAGCCACAGCCATAGCCGTAGCCATAGCCATTGCCATTGCAGCATTAGCGATAGCAATAGCAGGCATAGCCATAGCCATAGCGGCCATATCAGCCATAACCGTAGCCAAGGCCATAGCCATACCAGCCATGGCCATAGCCATAGCAGCCACAGCCATAGCCATAGTCATAGCAGTCATAGCCATAGCCATAGCAGCCATAGCCATAGCCATAGAAGCCACTGCCAAAGCTATTGCAGCTATAGCCATATCCATAGCAGCCATAGTCATAGCCACAGCAGTCATAGCGATAGCCATAGCAGCCGTAGCCATAGCCATAGCAGCCATAGCCATAGCCAAAGCATCCATACCCATAGCCATAGCAGCTATAGCCACAGCCATATCAGCCATAGCCATAGCTATAGCAGCCATATCCAAAGCAGCCATAGCCATAGCCATAGCAGCCATAGCCATAGCCATAGCAGCGATAGCCATAGCAATAGCACGCATAGCGATAGCCATAGCAGCCGCCGCCATAGCCATAGCAGCCACTGCCATAGCCATAACTATAGCAGCCATAGTCATAGCCACAGCCATAGCAGACATAGCCATAGCCATAGCAGCCGCTGCCATAGTCATAGCATTAGCAGCCATAGCCATAGCTATAGCAGCCATAGCCACAGCAGCCATAGCCACAGCCATAGCAGGCATAGCCATAGCAGCCAGAGCCGTAGCTATAGCAGCTGTAGCCATATCCGAAGCAGTCATAGCCATAGCCATAGCAGCCATAGCCATGGCCATAGCAGCCATAGCCATATCCATAGGAGACATAGCCATAGCCATGGCCATAGCAGCCATAGCCGTAGCCTTAGCAGTAACCATAGCAGCAATAGCCATAGCCATAGCAGTAGCCATAGCAGCAAGAGCCATAGCCATAGCCATAGCAGTAGCAAGCATAGCGATAGCCATAGCAGCCGCAGCCATAGCCATGTCATCCATAGCCATAGCCAAAGCATCCGTAGCCATTGCCATAGCATCCATAGCCATAGTCATAGCTGCCATAGCCATAGGCATAGCAGCCATCGCCATAGCCATAGCAGCCATAGCCATAGCCATAGCAGCCATAGCCATAGCAATAGCAGCTATAGTCATACCCATAGCAGCTTTAGCCATAGCCAAAGTATCCATAGCCATAGCCATAGCAGCCATAGCCATAGCCATAGCACGCATAGCGACAGCCATAGCTGCCGTAGCCATAGCCATAGCAGCCATAGCCATAGCCATATCAGCCATAGCCATAGCCAAAGCATCCATACCCATAGCCATAGCAGCTATAGCCATAGCCATATCAGCCATAGCCATAGCTATAGCAGCCATATCCAAAGCAGCCATAGCCATAGCCATAGCAGCCATAGCCATAGCCATAGCAGCGATAGCCATAGCAATAGCACGCATAGCGATAGCCATAGCAGCCGCAGCCATAGCCATAGCAGCCGTAGCCATAGCCATAGCAGCCATAGCCGTAGCCCTAGCAGTCATGGCCACAGCCATAGCCAGAGCAGCCATAGCCATAGCCATAGCAGCCACAGCCATAGCCGTAGCCATAGCCATTGCCTTTGCAGCATTAGCGATAGCAATAGCATGCATAGCCATAGCCATAGCGGCCATATCAGCCATAACCGTAGCCAAGGCCATAGCCATACCAGCCATGGCCATAGCCATAGCAGCCATAGCCATAGCCATAGTCATAGCAGTCATAGCCATAGCCATAGCAGCCATAGCCATAGCCATAGAAGCCACTGCCAAAGCTATTGCAGCCATAGCCATAGCCATAGCAGCCATAGCCATAGCCACAGCAGTCATAGCGATAGCCATAGCAGCCGTAGCCATAGCCATAGCAGCCACTGTCATAGCCATAGCCATATCCACAGCAGCCATAGCCATAGCAATAGCAGCCATTGCCATAGCCATAGCCATAGCCACAGCAGCCATAGCCATAGCCAGGGAAGACATAGCCATAGCCAGAGCAGACATAGCCATAGCCATAGCCAAAGCAGCCAATGCCATTGCCACAGCAGTTATAGCCATAGCCGTAGCAGCCATAGGCATAGCTATACCAGCCATAGACATAGCAGCCATTGCCATGGACATTGCAGCCATAGCCATAGCCATAGCAGCCGTAGCCATAGCCATAGCCATTGCAGCCATAGCAATAGCAGTCATAGAAATAGCCATAGCAGCCGGAGCCATAGCCATAGCAGCTATAGCCATACCAGAAGCAGCCATTGCCAAAGCTATTGCAGCCATAGCCATAGCCATAGCACCCATAGCCATAGCCATAGCAGTCATAGCGGTAGCCATAGCAGCCGTAGCCATAGCCATAGCAGCCATAGCCATAGCCCAAGCAGACATGGCCATAGCCATAGCCATAGCAGCCATAGCCATAGCCAAAGCATCCATACCCATAGCCATAGCAGCTATAGCCACAGCCATATCTGCCATAGCTATAGCTATAGCAGCCATATCCAAAGCAGCCATAGCCATAGCCATAGCAGCCATAGCCATAGCCATAGCAGCGATAGCCATAGCAATAGCACGCATAGCGATAGCCATAGCAGCCGCAGCCATAGCCATAGCAGCCACTGCCATAGCCATAACTATAGCAGCCATAGTCATAGCCACAGCCATAGCAGACATAGCCATAGCCATAGCAGCCGCTGCCATAGTCATAGCATTAGCAGCCATAGCCATAGCTATAGCAGCCATAGCCACAGCAGCCATAGCCACAGCCATAGCAGGCATAGCCATAGCAGCCAGAGCCGTAGCTATAGCAGCTGTAGCCATATCCGAAGCAGTCATAGCCATAGCCATAGCAGTAGCCATAGCAGCAAGAGCCATAGCCATAGCCATAGCAGTAGCAAGCATAGCGATAGCCATAGCAGCCGCAGCCATAGCCATGTCATCCATAGCCATAGCCAAAGCATCCGTAGCCATTGCCATAGCATCCATAGCCATAGTCATAGCTGCCATAGCCATAGGCATAGCAGCCATCGCCATAGCCATAGCAGCCATAGCCATAGCCATAGCAGCCATAGCCATAGCAATAGCAGCTATAGTCATACCCATAGCAGCTTTAGCCATAGCCAAAGTATCCATAGCCATAGCCATAGCAGCCATAGCCATAGCCATAGCACGCATAGCGACAGCCATAGCTGCCGTAGCCATAGCCATAGCAGCCATAGCCATAGCCATATCAGCCATAGCCATAGCCAAAGCATCCATACCCATAGCCATAGCAGCTATAGCCATAGCCATATCAGCCATAGCCATAGCTATAGCAGCCATATCCAAAGCAGCCATAGCCATAGCCATAGCAGCCATAGCCATAGCCATAGCAGCGATAGCCATAGCAATAGCACGCATAGCGATAGCCATAGCAGCCGCAGCCATAGCCATAGCAGCCGTAGCCATAGCCATAGCAGCCATAGCCGTAGCCCTAGCAGCCATGGCCACAGCCATAGCCAGAGCAGCCATAGCCATAGCCATAGCAGCCACAGCCATAGCCGTAGCCATAGCCATTGCCTTTGCAGCATTAGCGATAGCAATAGCATGCATAGCCATAGCCATAGCGGCCATATCAGCCATAACCGTAGCCAAGGCCATAGCCATACCAGCCATGGCCATAGCCATAGCAGCCATAGCCATAGCCATAGTCATAGCAGTCATAGCCATAGACATAGCAGCCATAGCCATAGCCATAGAAGCCACTGCCAAAGCTATTGCAGCCATAGCCATAGCCATAGCAGCCATAGCCATAGCCACAGCAGTCATAGCGATAGCCATAGCAGCCGTAGCCATAGCCATAGCAGCCACTGTCATAGCCATAGCCATATCCACAGCAGCCATAGCCATAGCAATAGCAGCCATTGCCATAGCCATAGCCATAGCCACAGCAGCCATAGCCATAGCCAGGGAAGACATAGCCATAGCCAGAGCAGACATAGCCATAGCCATAGCCAAAGCAGCCAATGCCATTGCCACAGCAGTTATAGCCATAGCCGTAGCAGCCATAGGCATAGCTATACCAGCCATAGACATAGCAGCCATTGCCATGGACATTGCAGCCATAGCCATAGCCATAGCAGCCGTAGCCATAGCCATAGCCATTGCAGCCATAGCAATAGCAGTCATAGAAATAGCCATAGCAGCCGGAGCCATAGCCATAGCAGCTATAGCCATACCAGAAGCAGCCATTGCCAAAGCTATTGCAGCCATAGCCATAGCCATAGCAGCCATAGCCATAGCCATAGCAGTCATAGCGGTAGCCATAGCAGCCGTAGCCATAGCCATAGCAGCCATAGCCATAGCCCAAGCAGACATGGCCATAGCCATAGCCAGAGCAGCCATAGCCATAGCCATAGCAGCCATAGGAATAGCCATAGCAGCTATAGCCATACCCAAAGCAGCCATAGCCATTGCCATAGCAGCCAGAGCCATAGCCATAGCAGCTATAGCCATAACCATAGTAGCCATAGCCATAGCCATAGCCATAGGAGCCATACCAGACATGGTCATAGCCATATCAGTCATAGCCATAGACATAGCAGCCATATCCATAGCCATAGCCAGAGCAGCCAATGCCATAGCCATAGCAGTTATAGCGATAGCCGTAGCAGCCATACGCATTGCTATACCAGCTATAGACGTAGCAGCCATAGCCATAGCCATAGGAGCCATAGCTATATCCATAGCAGCAATAGCCACAGCCATAGCCATAGCCATAGCCATAGCAGACATAGCCACAGTCAAAGCTAATGCAGCCATAGTCATAGCCATTGCAGCCATAGACATAGCAGTAATAGCCATGGCCATAGCAGCCATAGCCATAGCCATATCAGCCATAGTCATAGCCATATCCATAGCAGCAATAGTCATAGCCATAGCAGCCCTAGCAGCCATAGCCATAGACATAGCAGTCATAGCCATAGCCATAGCAATACCCATACCAGCAATAGCCATAGCCATAGCAGCCATAGCAGCCATAGTCATAGCCATAGCAGCCATAGCCATAGCAATAGCACTCATAGCGATAGCCATAGCAGGCGCAGCCATAGCCATAGCAGCCGTAGCCATAGCCATAGCAGCCACAGCCATAGCCATAGCAGCAGTAGCCATAGCCATAGCAGCCATAGCCGTAGCCATCGCAGGCATAGCCATATCCATATCCATAGCCATAGCCATAGCAGCACTAGCAATAGCCATAGAAGCCATAGCAGCCATAGCTATAGCCATAGCAGCCATAGCCATAGCCATAGCACGCATAGCGACTGCCACAGCAGCCGTAGCCATAGCCATAGCAGCCGTAGCCATAGCCGTAGCAGCCATTGTCATAGCCGTAGCAGCTATAGCCATACCCAAAGCAGCCAGAGCCATAGCCATAGCAGCTATAGCCATACCCAAAGCAGCCATAGCCATAGCCAAGGCAGTCATAGCGATAGCCATAGCAGCCGTAGCCATAGCCATAGCATCCATAGCCATAGCCACAGCAGCCATGGCCCTAGCCATAGCCAGAGCAGCCATAGCCATACCCATAGCAGCCATAGCCATAGCCAAAGCCATAGCAGCCATAGCCACAGCCATAGCACGCATAGCGATAGCCATAGCAGCCGTAGCCATAGCCATAGCACCCATAGTCATAGCCATAGTAGCCATAGCCATAGCCGCCATAGCATTAGCCACAGCAGCCATATCCATAGCCACAGTCATAGCAGCCATAGCCATAGCCATAGCAGCCATAGTCATAGCAGCCATAGACATAGCCATAGCAGCCTTTGTCAAAGCCATAGCCATAGCAGTTATAGCCATAGCGGTAGCAGCCATACGCATAGCTATACCGGCCATAGACGTAGCAGCCATAGCCATAGCCATAGGAGCCATAGCTATATCCATTGCAGCAATAGCCACAGCCATAGCCATAGCAACCATAGACATAGCCATAGCAGCCAGAGCAGTAGCTATAGCAGCTGTAGCCATAGCCAAAGCAGCCATAGCCATAGCCATAGCAGTCATAGCCATGGCCATAGCAGCCATAGCCATATCCATAGGTGCCATAGCCAAAGCCATAGCCATAGCAGCTATAGCAGCCATAGCCATAGCAGCCATAGCCATTGCCATAGGCATAGCAGCCATGGCCATAGCCATAGCCAGAGCAGCCGTAGCCATTGCCATAGCCGCCATAGCCATAGCCATAGCAGCCGTTGCCATAGCCATAGCTATAGCAGCCACAGCCATAGCCACAGCCATACCAGACATAGCCATAGCCATGGCAGCCGCAGCCATAGACATAGCCATAGCCATAGCCATAGCAGACACAGCCACAGCCAAAGCTAATGCAGCCACAGTCATAGCCATAGCAGCCATAGACATAGCAGTAATAGCCATGGCCATAGCAGCCATAGCAGCCACAGCCATAGCCATTGCAGCCACAGCCAAAGCTATTGCTGCCATAGAGATCGCCATAGTCACGGCAGCCATAGCCATAGCCATAGCAGCCAAAGCCATAGCCATAGCAGCCATAGCCATAGCCATAGGAGCCATAGCTGTATCCATTGCAGCAATAGCCACAGCCATAGCCATAGCAACCATAGACATAGCCATAGCAGCCATAGCCATAGCCACCGCCATAGCAGACATAGTCATAGCCATAGCAGCCATAGCCATAGCCATAGCTATAGCAGCCATAGCCATAGCCACCGCCATAGCAGACATACTCATAGCCATAGCAGCCGCAGCCATAGTCATAGCATTAGCAGCCATAGCCATAGCTATAGCAGCCATAGCCACAGCAGCCATAGCCACAGACATAGCAGGCATAGCCATAGCAGCCTGAGCCGTAGCTATAGCAGTTGTAGCCATAGCCAAAGCAGCCATAGCCATAGCCATAGCAGCCATAGCCGTGGCCATAGCAGCCATAGCCGTATCCATAGGAGCCATAGCCAATGCCATAGCCATAGCAGCTATAGCAGCCATAGCCATAGCAGCCATAGCCATTGCCATAGGCATAGCAGCCATGGCCATAGCCATAGCCAGAGCAGCCGTAGCCATTGCCATAGCCGCCATAGCCATAGCCATAGCAGCCGTTGCCATAGCCATAGCTATAGCAGTCATAGCCATAGCCATAGCCATAGCAGCCAGAGCCATAGCCATAGCAGCTATAGCCATAGCCACAGCAGCGGTAGCCATAGCCATGGTCTCAGCAGCCATAGCCATAGCCGTAGTAGCTATAGCAATAACCATAGCAGACATAGCCATAGGCGTAGCACAAATAGCGATAGCCATAGCAGCCATAACCATAGCCAGAGCAGCCATAGCCATAGCCATAGCACGCATAACGACAGCCACAGCAGCCGTAGCCACAGCCACAGCAGCCATAAACATAGCCATAGCCACAGTAGCCAATGCCATAGCCATAGCAGTTATAGCCATAGCCACAGCAGCCATCGCCACGGCCATAGCAGCCATAGCCATATCCATAGGAGCCATAGCCATAGCCATAGCCATAGTAGCCACAGCCAAAGCTATTGCAGCCATAGCCATAGCCATAGCAGCCGTAGCCATAGCCATAGCCGTCATAGCGATAGCCATTGCAGCCGTAGCCATAGCCATAGCAGCCATAGCCATAGCCCTAGCAGACATGGCCACAGCCATAGCCAGAGCAGCCATAGCCATAGCCATAGCAGCCATAGCCATAGCCATAGCAGCTATAGCCATACCCAAAGCAGCCATAGCCATTGCTATAGCAGCCAGAGCCATAGCCATAGCAGCTATAGCCATAACCATAGCAGCCATAGCCATAGCCATAGCACGCATAGCGATAGCCATAGGAGACGTAGCCATAGCCATACAAGCGATAGACATAGCCATATCAGCCATAGCCGTAGCCATAGCCGTAGCCATAGCATACATAGCCATAGCCACAGCAGCGGTAGCCATAGCCATAGTCTTAGCAGCCATAGCCATAGCCGTAGTAGCTATAGCAATAACCATAGCAGACATAGCCATAGCCGTAGCACGTTGTTGATTGAAGATTGAGTATTGACGATTGAATATTGAGGATTGAGGATTGAGGAATGAGGATTGAGGATTGAAGATTGAGGATTGGGGATTGAGGATTGAAGATTGAGGATTTAGGATTGAGGATTCAGAATTGAGGTTTGAGGACTGAGTATTGAGGATTGAAGATTGAGTATTGAGGATTGAGGATTGAGGATTGAAGATTGAGGATTGAGGATTGAGGGTGAGGGCTGAGGATTGAGGATTGAGGTTTGAGGACTGAGGACTGAGAATTGAGGATAGAGAATTGAGGATTGAGGATTGAGGATTGATGATTGAGCATTGGTTATTGAGGATTGAAGAATGAGGATTGAGGATTGAGGCTTGAGGATTGAGGATTGAAGATTGAGTATTGAGGAATAAAGGCTGACGATTGAGGGTTGAGTATTGATGTTTGAGGTCTGAGGATCGAGCATTGAGGATTGAGAATTGAGGATTGAGGATTGAGGATTGAAGATTGAGGATTGGGTATTGAGGATTGAAGAATGAGGATTGAGGATTGAGGATTGAGGACTGAGGATTGAAGATTGAGTATTGAGGAATGAAGGTTGAGGATTGAGGATTGAGGATTGGGGATTGAGGATTGAGGATTGAGGATTGATGATTGAGTATTGAGGATTGAAGATTGAGGATTGAGGATTGAGGATTGAGGATTGAGGATTGAAGATTGAGGATTGGGGATTGAGAATTCACGATTGAGAATTGAGTATTGAGGATTGAGAATTGAGGATTGAGGATTGAAAATTGAGTATTGAGGATTGAAGATTGAGGATTGAGGATTGAGGATTGACGATGAGGGCTGAGGGTTGAGGATTGAGGTTTGAGGACTGAGGACTGAGGATTGAGGATTGAGAATTGAGCATTGAGGACTGAGGACTGAAGATTGAGGATTGGGTATTGAGGATTGAAGAATGAGGATTGAGGATTGAGGATTGAGTATTGAGGAATGAAGATTGAGGATTGAGGATTGTGTATTGAGGATTGATGATTGAAGATTGAGGATTCAGGATTGAGCATTCAGAATTGAGGTTTGAGGACTGAGGATTGAGGATTGAAGATTGAGGATTGAGGATTCAGGATGAGGGCTCAGGGTTGAGGATTGAAGTTTGAGGACCGAGGACTGAGGATTGAGGTTTGAGAATTGAGGATTTAGGATTGAGGATTGAAGATTGAGGATTGGGTATTGAGGATTGAAGAATGAGGTTTGAGGATTGATGGCTGAGGATTGAGAATTGAAGATTGTGTATCGAGGACTGAGGACTGAGGATTGAGGATTGAGAATTGACGATTGAGGATTGAGGATTGAGGATCGAGAATTGAGGATTGAGGATTGAGGATTGAAGATTGAGGATTGGTTATTGAGGATTGAAGATTGAGGATTCAGGCAGGGGATTCAGAATTGAGGTTTGAGGACTGAGGATTGAGGATTGAAGATTGAGTATTGAGGATTGAGGATTGAGGATTGAAGCTTGAGGATTGAGGATTGAGGGTTGTGGATTGAGGTCGAGGACTGAGGTTTGAGTATTGATGTTTGAAGTATGAGGATTGAGGATTCAGGATTGATGATTGAGGATTGAGGATTGAAGATTGAGGATTCGGTATTGAGGATTGAAGAACGAGGATTGAGGATTGAGGATTAAGGATTGAGGATTGCAGATTGAGTATTGACGATCGAAGATTGAGGATTGAGCATTGAGTATTGAGGATTGAGGATTGAGGATTGAGGATTGAGGATTGAAGATTGAGTAATGGGGATTGAAGATTGAGGATTGAGGATTGGGGTTGAGGATTGAGGATTGAAGATTGAGGATTGGGGATTGAGGATTGAAGATTGAGGATATAGGATTGAGGATTCAGAATTGAGGTTTGAGGACTGAGTATTGAGGATTGAAGGTTGAGTATTGAGGATTGAGCACTTAGGACTGAAGATTGAGGATTGAGGATTGAGGATGAGGGCTGAGGATTGAGGATTGAGGTTTGAGGACTGAGGACTGAGGATTGAGGATTGAGAATTGAGGATTGAGGATTGAGGATTGATGATTGAGCATTGGGTATTGAGGATTGAAGAATGAGGATTGAGGATTGAGGATAGAGGATTGAGGATTGAAGATTGAGTATTGAGGAATGAAGACTGACGATTGAGGGTTGAGTATTGATGTTTGAGATCTGAGGATCGAGCATTGAGGATTGAGAATTGAGGATTGAGGATTGAGGATAGAAGATTGAGGATTGGGTATTGAGGATTGAAGAATGAGGATTGAGGATTGAGGATTGAAGACTGAGGATTGAAGATTCAGTATTGAGGAATGAAGGTTGAGGATTGTGGATTGAGGATTGGGGATTGAGGATTGAGGATTGAGGATTGAAGATTGAGTATTGAGGATTGAAGATTGAGGATTGAGGATTGAGGGTTGAGGATTGAGGATTGAAGATTGAGGATTGGGGATTGAGAATTGACGATTGAGAATTGAGTATTGAGGATTGCGAATTGAGGATTGAGGATTGAAAATTGAGTATTGAGGATTGAATATTGAGGATTGACGATTGAGGATTGACGATGAGGTCTGAGGTTCGAGGATTGAGGTTTGAGGACTGAGGACTGAGGATTGAGGATTGAGAATTGAGGATTGAGGATTGAGGATTGAAGATTGAGGATTGGGTATTGAGGATTGTAGACTGAGGATTGGGGATTGAAGATTGAGGATTGAGGATTGAGGATTGAAGGTTGAGTATTCAGGATTGGAGATTGACGATTGAGGATTGAGGATTGAGGATGGAGTATCGATGACTGAGGATTGAAGATTGGGTATTGAGGATTGAAAATTGAGGATTGATGGTAGAGGATTGAGGATTTAGGTTTGAAGATTGAGGGTTGGGGTCTGAGTATTGAGGGTTGAGTGATGAGAATCGTTGTTTGTGGGTAGAGATCTGAAGATTGCAGATTGAGTAGTGAGTATTGAAAACTGTGAATTGAGGATATTCTATTGAGGATTGAGGATTGACGACTGATTGTTGAGGTCTGATGTCTGAAGGTTGAGTATTGAGGATTGAAGATTGAGTATTGAGGATTGAAGATTGAGGATTGAGGTTTGGGGGCTGAGGATTGAGGATTGAGGATTGAGGATCGAGGATTGAGGATTGAGGATTGAGTATTGAGGATTGAACATTGAGGATAGGGTATCGCGGATTGAACATTGAGGTTTGAAGATTGAGGATTGGGGACTGAGTATTGAGGGTTGAGTGATGAGAATTGATGTTTGTGGATAAAGATTTGAAGATTGCAGGTTGAGTATTGAGTATTGAAAACTGTGAAATGATGATATTCTATTGAGGATTGAGGATTGACATCTGATTGTTGAGGACTGAGGACTGAGGGTTGAGGATTCAGGATTGAGGATTGAGGACTGAGGATTGAAGATTGTGTATTGGGTATTGACGATTGAAGAATGAGGATTGAAGATTGAGGATTGGGGATTGAGAGTTGAGGATTGAGGATTGAGGATTGATGATTGAGTATTGGGTATTGAGGATTGAAGAATGAGGATTGAGGATTGAGGATTGAGGATTGAGGATTGAATATTGAGTATTGAGGATTGACGATTGACCATTGAGGATTGAGGATTGAGAATTGAGGATTGAATATTGAGGACTGAGTGTTGAGGGTTGAGTGATGAGAATTGATGTTTGTGGGTAGAGGTTTGAAGATTGCAGATTGAGTATTGAGTATTGAAAACTGTGAATTGAGGATATTCTATTCAGTATTGAGGATTGACAGCTGATTGTTGAGGACTGAGGGCCGTAGACTGAGAATTCAGGATTGAGGATTCAGAATTGAGGTTTGAGGACTGAGGATTGAGGATTGAAGATTGAGTATTGAGGATTGAAGATTGAGGATTGTGGATTGAAGATTGAGGATTGAGGAATGAGGATTGAGGATTGAGGATGAGTGCTAGAGGGTTGAGGATTGAGGTTTGAGGACTGAGGACTGAGGATTGTGGATTGAGAATTGAGGATTGAGGATCGAGAATTGGAGATTGAGGATTGGGTATTGAGGATTGAAGAATGAGGATTGAGGATTGAAGATTGAGGATTGGTTATTGAGGATTGAAGATTGAGGATTCAGGACAGAGGATTCAGAATTGAGGTTTGAGGACTGAGGATTGAGGATTGAAGATTGAGTATTGAGGATTGAGGATTGAGGATTGAAGATTGAGGATTGAGGATTGAGGGTTGTGGATTGAGGTCGAGGACTGAGGTTTGAGTATTGATGTTTGAAGTATGAGGATTGAGGATTCAGGATTGATGATTGAGGATTGAGGATTGAAGATTGAGGATTCGGTATTGAGGATTGAAGAACGAGGATTGAGGATTGAGGATTGAGGATTGAGGATTGCAGATTGAGTATTGACGATCGAAGATTGAGGATTGAGCATTGAGTATTGAGGATTGAGGATTGAGGATTGAGGATTGAGGATTGAAGATTGAGTAATGGGGATTGAAGATTGAGGATTGAGGATTGGGGTTGAGGATTGAGGATTGAAGATTGAGGATTGGGGATTGAGGATTGAAGATTGAGGATATAGGATTGAGGATTCAGAATTGAGGTTTGAGGACTGAGTATTGAGGATTGAAGGTTGAGTATTGAGGATTGAGCACTTAGGACTGAAGATTGAGGATTGAGGATTGAGGATGAGGGCTGAGGATTGAGGATTGAGGTTTGAGGACTGAGGACTGAGGATTGAGGATTGAGAATTGAGGATTGAGGATTGAGGATTGATGATTGAGCATTGGGTATTGAGGATTGAAGAATGAGGATTGAGGATTGAGGATAGAGGATTGAGGATTGAAGATTGAGTATTGAGGAATGAAGACTGACGATTGAGGGTTGAGTATTGATGTTTGAGATCTGAGGATCGAGCATTGAGGATTGAGAATTGAGGATTGAGGATTGAGGATAGAAGATTGAGGATTGGGTATTGAGGATTGAAGAATGAGGATTGAGGATTGAGGATTGAAGACTGAGGATTGAAGATTCAGTATTGAGGAATGAAGGTTGAGGATTGTGGATTGAGGATTGGGGATTGAGGATTGAGGATTGAGGATTGAAGATTGAGTATTGAGGATTGAAGATTGAGGATTGAGGATTGAGGGTTGAGGATTGAGGATTGAAGATTGAGGATTGGGGATTGAGAATTGACGATTGAGAATTGAGTATTGAGGATTGCGAATTGAGGATTGAGGATTGAAAATTGAGTATTGAGGATTGAATATTGAGGATTGACGATTGAGGATTGACGATGAGGTCTGAGGTTCGAGGATTGAGGTTTGAGGACTGAGGACTGAGGATTGAGGATTGAGAATTGAGGATTGAGGATTGAGGATTGAAGATTGAGGATTGGGTATTGAGGATTGTAGACTGAGGATTGGGGATTGAAGATTGAGGATTGAGGATTGAGGATTGAAGGTTGAGTATTCAGGATTGGAGATTGACGATTGAGGATTGAGGATTGAGGATGGAGTATCGATGACTGAGGATTGAAGATTGGGTATTGAGGATTGAAAATTGAGGATTGATGGTAGAGGATTGAGGATTTAGGTTTGAAGATTGAGGGTTGGGGTCTGAGTATTGAGGGTTGAGTGATGAGAATCGTTGTTTGTGGGTAGAGATCTGAAGATTGCAGATTGAGTAGTGAGTATTGAAAACTGTGAATTGAGGATATTCTATTGAGGATTGAGGATTGACGACTGATTGTTGAGGTCTGATGTCTGAAGGTTGAGTATTGAGGATTGAAGATTGAGTATTGAGGATTGAAGATTGAGGATTGAGGTTTGGGGGCTGAGGATTGAGGATTGAGGATTGAGGATCGAGGATTGAGGATTGAGGATTGAGTATTGAGGATTGAACATTGAGGATAGGGTATCGCGGATTGAACATTGAGGTTTGAAGATTGAGGATTGGGGACTGAGTATTGAGGGTTGAGTGATGAGAATTGATGTTTGTGGATAAAGATTTGAAGATTGCAGGTTGAGTATTGAGTATTGAAAACTGTGAAATGATGATATTCTATTGAGGATTGAGGATTGACATCTGATTGTTGAGGACTGAGGACTGAGGGTTGAGGATTCAGGATTGAGGATTGAGGACTGAGGATTGAAGATTGTGTATTGGGTATTGACGATTGAAGAATGAGGATTGAAGATTGAGGATTGGGGATTGAGAGTTGAGGATTGAGGATTGAGGATTGATGATTGAGTATTGGGTATTGAGGATTGAAGAATGAGGATTGAGGATTGAGGATTGAGGATTGAGGATTGAATATTGAGTATTGAGGATTGACGATTGACCATTGAGGATTGAGGATTGAGAATTGAGGATTGAATATTGAGGACTGAGTGTTGAGGGTTGAGTGATGAGAATTGATGTTTGTGGGTAGAGGTTTGAAGATTGCAGATTGAGTATTGAGTATTGAAAACTGTGAATTGAGGATATTCTATTCAGTATTGAGGATTGACAGCTGATTGTTGAGGACTGAGGTCCGTAGACTGAGAATTCAGGATTGAGGATTCAGAATTGAGGTTTGAGGACTGAGGATTGAGGATTGAAGATTGACTATTGAGGATTGAAGATTGAGGATTGTGGATTGAAGATTGAGGATTGAGGAATGAGGATTGAGGATTGAGGATGAGTGCTAGAGGGTTGAGGATTGAGGTTTGAGGACTGAGGACTGAGGATTGTGGATTGAGAATTGAGGATTGAGGATCGAGAATTGGAGATTGAGGATTGGGTATTGAGGATTGAAGAATGAGGGTTGAGGATTGAGGATTGAGGATTGAGGATTGAAGATTGGAAATTGAGGATTGAAGACTGACGATTGAGGATTGAGGATTGAGGATTGAAGTTTGAGTATTGAGGATTGAAGATTGAGGGTTGAGGATTGAGGATTGAAGGTTGAGGATTTGGGACTGAGGATTGAAGATTGAGGATCGAGGATTGACGATTGAGGATTGAGGATTGAGGATGGAGGATTGAAGACTGAGGATTGGGTATTGAGGATTGAACATTGAGAATTGAGGGATGGGGAATGAGGATTGAGGATTGAGGATTGAGGATTGAAGATTGAGGATTGGTTATTGAGGATTGAAGATTGAGGATTCAGGACAGAGGATTCAGAATTGAGGTTTGAGGACTGAGGATTGAGGATTGAAGATTGAGTATTGAGGATTGAGGATTGAGGATTGAAGATTGAGGATTGAGGATTGAGGGTTGTGGATTGAGGTCGAGGACTGAGGTTTGAGTATTGATGTTTGAAGTATGAGGATTGAGGATTCAGGATTGATGATTGAGGATTGAGGATTGAAGATTGAGGATTCGGTATTGAGGATTGAAGAACGAGGATTGAGGATTGAGGATTGAGGATTGAGGATTGCAGATTGAGTATTGACGATCGAAGATTGAGGATTGAGCATTGAGTATTGAGGATTGAGGATTGAGGATTGAGGATTGAGGATTGAAGATTGAGTAATGGGGATTGAAGATTGAGGATTGAGGATTGGGGTTGAGGATTGAGGATTGAAGATTGAGGATTGGGGATTGAGGATTGAAGATTGAGGATATAGGATTGAGGATTCAGAATTGAGGTTTGAGGACTGAGTATTGAGGATTGAAGGTTGAGTATTGAGGATTGAGCACTGAGGATTGAAGATTGAGGATTGAGGATTGAGGATGAGGGCTGAGGATTGAGGATTGAGGTTTGAGGACTGAGGACTGAGGATTGAGGATTGAGAATTGAGGATTGAGGATTGAGGATTGATGATTGAGCACTGGGTATTGAGGATTGAAGAATGAGTATTGAGGATTGAGGATAGAGGATTGAGGATTGAAGATTGAGTATTGAGGAATGAAGACTGACGATTGAGGGTTGAGTATTGATTTTTGAGATCTGAGGATCGAGCATTGAGGATTGAGAATTGAGGATTGAGGATTGAGGATAGAAGATTGAGGATTGGGTATTGAGGATTGAAGAATGAGGATTGAGGATTGAGGATTGAAGACTGAGGATTGAAGATTCAGTATTGAGGAATGAAGGTTGAGGATTGTGGATTGAGGATTGGGGATTGAGGATTGAGGATTGAGTATTGAGGATTGAACATTGAGGATTGGGTATCGCGGATTGAACATTGAGGTTTGAAGATTGAGGATTGGGGACTGAGTATTGAGGGTTGAGTGATGAGAATTGATGTTTGTGGATAGAGATTTGAAGATTGCAGGTTGAGTATTGAGTATTGAAAACTGTGAAATGATGATATTCTATTGAGGATTGAGGATTGACATCTGATTGTTGAGGACTGAGGACTGAGGATTGAGGATTCAGGATTGTGGATTGAGGACTGAGGATTGAAGATTGTGTATTGGGTATTGACGATTGAAGAATGAGGATTGAAGATTGAGGATTGGGGATTGAGAGTTGAGGATTGAGGATTGAGGATTGATGATTGAGTATTGGGTATTGAGGATTGAAGAATGAGGATTGAGGATTGAGGATTGAGGATTGAGGATTGAATATTGAGTATTGAGGATTGACGATTGACCATTGAGGATTGAGGATTCAGAATTGAGGATTGAATATTGAGGACTGAGTGTTGAGGGTTGAGTGATGAGAATTGATGTTTGTGGGTAGAGGTTTGAAGATTGCAGATTGAGTATTGAGTATTGAAAACTGTGAATTGAGGATATTCTATTCAGTATTGAGGATTGACAGCTGACTGTTGAGGACTGAGGGCCGTAGACTGAGAATTCGGGATTGAGGATTCAGAATTGAGGTTTGGGGACTGAGGATTGAGGATTGAAGATTGAGTATTGAGGATTGAAGATTGAGGATTGTGGATTGAAGATTGAGGATTGAGGAATGAGCATTGAGGATTTAGGATGAGTGCTAGATGGTTGAGGATTGAGGTTTGAGGACTGAGGACTGAGGATTGTGGATTGAGAATTTAGGATTGAGGATCGAGAATTGGAGATTGAGGACTGGGTATTGAGGATTGAAGAATGAGGGTTGAGGATTGAGGATTGAGGATTGAGGATTGAAGATTGAGAATTGAGGATTGAAGACTGACGATTGAGGATTGAGGATTGAGGATTGAAGTTTGAGTATTGAGGATTGAAGATTGAGGGTTGAGGATTGAGGATTGAAGGTTGAGGATTTGGGACTGAGGATTGAAGATTGAGGATCGAGGATTGACGATTGAGGATTGAGGATTGAGGATGGAGGATTGAAGACTGAGGATTGGGTATTGAGAATTGAACATTGAGGATTGAGGGATGAGGATTGAGGATTGAGGATTGAGGATTGAAGACTGAATATTGATAATTGAAGATTGTGGATTGAGGATTGAGGGTTGTGGATTGAGGACGAGGACTGAGGGTCGAGTATTGATGTTTGAAGTATGAGGACTGAGGATTCAGGATTGAGAATTGAGGATTGAGGATTGAGGACTGAAGATTGAGGATTCGGTATTGAGGATTGAAGAATGAGTATTGAGGATTGAGGATTGAGGATTGAGGATTGCAGATTCAGTATCGAGGATTGAGGATTGAGGATTGAGTATTGAGGATTGAGGATTGAGGATTGAAGATTGAGTATAGAGGATTGCAGATTGAGGATTAAGGATTGAGGATTGAGGATTGAGGATTGAAGATTGCGGATTGGGGATTGAGGATTGAAGATTGAGGATTCAGGATTGAGAATTGAGGATTGAGGATTGAAGATTGAGTATTGAGGATTGAAGATTGAGGTTTGAGGACTGAGGATTGAGGATTGAGGATTGAGGATTGAGGGTTGAGGTTTGAAGATTGAGGATTGGGGACTGAGTATAGAGGGTTGAGTGATGAGAATTGACGTTTGTGTATAGAGATCTGAAGATTGCAGATTGAGTATTGAGTATTGAAAACTGTGAATTGAGGATGTTCTATTGAGGATTGAGGACTGACAACTGACTGTTAGGACTCAGGGCTGAAGGTTGAGGATTCAGGATTGAGGATTCAGGAATGAGGTTTGAGGACTGAGGATTGAGGATTGAGGATTGAGGATTGGAGATTTAGGATTGGGGACTCAGTGTTGAGGGTTGAGTGATGAGAATTGATGTTTGTGGATAGAGATTTGAAGATTGCAGTTTGAGTATTGAGTATTGAAAGCTGTGAATTGATGATATGCTATTGAGGATTGAGGATTGATAACTGATTGTTGAGGACTGAGGGCTGAAGATTGAGGATTCAGGATTGCGGATTCAGGATTGAGGTTTGAGGACTGAGAATTGAGGATTGAATATTGAAGATTGAGGATTGAGGATTGAGGATTGAAGATTGAAGATTGGGTATTGCGGATTGAACATTGAGGGCTGAGGATTAAGGATTGAGGATTGAGGATTGAGGATTGAAGATTGAATATTGATGATTGAAGATTGAGGACTGAGGATCGAAGATTGAGGATTGGGTATTGAGGATCGAAGTATGAGGATTGAGGATTGAGGATTGAGGATTGAGTGTTGGGGATTGAGAATTGAGGATTGAGGATTGAAGATTGAGTATTCAGGATTGGACATTGACGACTGAGGATTGAGTATTGAGGATCGAGAATTGAGGATTGAGGATTGAAGATTGAGGGTTGAGGATTGAGGATTGAAGATTGAGGATTTGGGACTGAGGATTGAAGATTGAGGATCGAGGATTGAGGATTGAGGATTGAGGATTGAGGATTGGGGATTGACGATGAGGGCTGAGGGTTGAGGATTGAGGTTTGAGGATTGAGGACTAAGGATTGAAGATTGAGAATTGAGGATTGAGGATTGAGGATTGAAGGTTGAGTATTGGGTATGGAGGATTGAAGAATGAGGATAGAAGATTGAGGATTGACTATTGAGAATTGAGGATTGAGGATTGAGGATTGAAGATTGAGGATTGCTTATTGAGGATTGAAGAATGAGGATTAAGGATTGAGGATTGAGGATTGAATACTGAGGACTGAGTGTTGAGGGTTGAGTGATGAGAATTGATGTCTGTGGATAGAGGTTTGAATATCGCAGATTGAGTATTGAGTATTGAAAACTGTGAATTGAGGATATTCTATTGAGTATTGAGGATTGACAACTGATTGTTGAGGACTGAGGGCCGTAGATTGAGAATTCAGGATTGAGGATTCAGAATTGAGGTTTGAGGACTGAGGATAGAGGATTGAAGATTGAGTATTGAGGATTGAAGATTGAAGATTGAGGATTTGGGACTGAGGATTGAAGATTGACGATTGAGGATTGAGGATTGAGGATTGAGGATTGAACATTGAGTACTGAGTGTTGAGGGTTGAGTGATGAGAATTGATGTTTGTGGATAGAGGTTTGAAGATTGCAGATTGAGTATTGCGTATTGAAAACTCAGAACTGAGGATATTCTATTGAGGATTGAGGATTGACAATTGATTGTTGAGGTCTGAGGGCCGAAGATAGAGGGTTCAGGATTGAGGATTCATAATTGAGGTTTGAGGACTGAGGATTGAGGATTGAAGATGGAGTATTGAGGATTGAAGATTGAGGATTGAGGATTGAAGATTGAGGATTGGGTATTGAGGATTGAAGAATGAGGATTGAGGAATGAGTATTGAGGATTGAGGATTGTGTATTGAAGATTGAGTATTGAGGATTGAATGCTGACGATTGAGGATTGAGGATTGAGGATTGAGTATTGAGGATTGAGGATTGAGGATTGAGGATTGAGGATTGAGGATTGAGGATTGAGGATTGAGGATTGGGGATTGACGATGAGGGCTGAGGGTTGAGGATTGAGGTTTGAGGATAGAGGACTAAGGATTGAGGATTGAGAATTCAGGATTGAGGATTGAGGATTGAAGATTGAGTATTGGGTATTGAGGATTGAAGAATGAGGATTGAAGATTGAGGATTGACTATTGAAAATTGAGGATAGAGGATTGAGGATTGAAGATTGAGGATTGGGGATTGAAGGTTGAATATTCAGGATTGGAGATTGACGATTGAGGATTGAGGATTGAGGATCGAGGATTGAGGATTGAGGATTGAGAGTTGAGGATTGAGGATTGGATATTGACTACTGAGGATTGAAGATTGAGGATTGAGGGTTGAGGTTTGAGGATTGACGATGAGGGCTGAGGGTTGAGGATTGAGGTTTGAGGACTGAGGACTGAGGATTGAGGATTGAGAATTGGGGATAGAGTATTGAGGATTGAAGATTGACGATTGAGGATTGAGGATTGAGGATTGAGGATTGAACATTGAGTACTGAGTGTTGAGGGTTGAGTGATGAGAATTGATGTTTGTGGATAGAGGTTTGAAGATTGCAGATTGAGTATTGCGTATTGAAACCTCTGAACTGAGGATATTCTATTGAGGATTGAGGATTGACAACCCATTGTTGAGGACTGTGGGCCGAAGATTGAGGATTCAGGATTGAGGATTCAGGATTGAGGTTTGAGGACTGAGGATTGAGGATTGAGGATTGAGGATTGAGGATTGAGGATTGAGGATTGAGGATTGAGTATTGAGGATTGAACTTTGAGGATTGGGTATCGCGGATTGAACATTGAGGATTGAGGATTGATAATTGAGTATTGACGATTGAGGACTGAAGATTGTATATTGATGATTGAAGATTGATGATTGAGGATTGAGGGTTGTGGATTGAGGACGAGGACAGAGGGTTGAGTATTGATGTTTGAGGTCTGAGGACCGAGGATTGAGGATTGAGAATTGAGGATTGAGAATTGAGGATTGAAGATAGAGGATTGGGTATTGAGGATTGAAGAATGAGGACTGAGGATTGAGGATTGAGGATTGAGGAATGAGGATTGAGGATTGAGGATTGAGGATTGAGGATTGAAGATTGAGTATTGAGGATTGAAGATTGAGTATTGAGGGTTGAAGATTGATGATTGAGGTTTGGGGACTGAGGATTGAGGATTGAGGATTGAGGATTGAGGATTGAGGATTGAGGATTGAGGATTGAGGATTGAGGATTGAAGATTGATGATCGAGGTTTGGGGACTGAGGATTGAGGATTGAGGATTGAGGATTGAGGATTGAGGATTGAGGATTGAGGATTGAGTGTTGAGGATTGAACTTTGAGGATTGGGTATCGCGGATTGAACATTGAGGATTGAGGATTGATAATTGAGTATTGACGATTGAGGACTGAAGATTGTATATTGATGATTGAAGATTGAGGGTTGAGGACTGAGGGTTGTGGATTGAGGACGAGGACTGAGGGTTGAGTATTGATGTTTGAGGTCTGAGGACCGAGGATTGAGGATTGAGAATTGAGGATGGAGTATTGAGGATTGAAGATTGAGGATAGGGTATTGAGGATTGAAGAATGAGGATTGAGGATTGAGGATTGAGGATTGAGGAATGAAGATTGAGGATTGAGGATTGAGGATTGAGGATTGAAGATTGAGTATTGAGGATTGAAGATTGAGGATTGAGGATTGAGGGTTGAGGATTGAGGATTGAAGATTGAGTACAGGGTACTGAGTGCTGAGGGTTGAGTGATGAGAATTAATGTTTGTGGATAGAGACTTGAAGATTGCAGATTGAGTATTGCGTATTGAAAACACGGAACTGAGGATATTCTATTGAGGATTGAGGATTGACAACTCATTGTTGAGGACTGAGGGCCGAAGAATTAAGATTCAGGATTGAGGATTCAGGATTGAGATTTGAGGACTGAGTATTGAGGTTTGAGGATTGAGGATTGAGGATTGAGGATTGAAGATTGAGGATTGGGTATTGAGCATTGAACATTGAGGATTGAGGGATGAGGATTGAGGATCGCGGATTGAGTATTGAGGATTGAATATTGATGATTGAAGATTGAGGATTGACGGTTGTGGATTGAGGACGAGGACTGAGCGTTGAGTATTCATGTTTGAAGCATGAGGATTGGGAATTCAGGATTGAGAATTGAGGATTCAGGATTGAGGATTGAAGATTGAGGATACGGTATTGAGGATTGAAGAATGAGGATTGAGGATTCCGGATTGAGGATTGAGGATTGCACATTGAGTATTGAGGATTGAAGATTGAGGATTGATGATTGAGCATTGAGGATTGAGGATTGAGGATTGAGGATTGAGGATTGAAGATTGAGTATTGAGGATTGAAGATTGAGGATTGTGGATTGAGGATTGAGGATTGAGGATTGAGGATTGAAGATTGAGGATTGGGTATCGAGGATTGAAGGTTGAGGATTCAGGATTGAGGATTCAGAATTGAGGTTTGATGACTGAGGATTGAGGATTGAAGATTGAGTATTGAGGGTTGAGGATTGAGGATTGAAGATTGAGGATTGAGGGTTGAGGATTGAGGATGAGGGCTGAGGGTTGAGGATTGAGGTATGAGAACTGAGGACTGAGGATTGAGGGTTGAGAATTGAGGATTGAGCATTGAGGATTGAACTTTGAGGATTGGGTATCGCGGATTGAACAGTGAGGATTGAGGATTGATAATTGAGTATTGAGGATTGAGGACTGAAGATTGTATATTGATGATTGAAGGTTGAGGATTGAGGATTGAGGGTTGTGGATTGAGGACGAGGACTGAGGGTTGAGTATTGATCTTTGAGGTCTGAGGACCGAGGATTGAGGATTGAGAATTGAGGATTGAGGATTGAGAACTGAGGATTGACGACTGAGGATTGAAGATTGAGTATTGGGTATTGACGATTGAAGAATGAGGATTGAAGATTGAGGATTGGGGATTGAGAGTTGAGGATTGAGGATTGAGGATTGGGTGTTGAGGATTGAAGAATGAGGATTGAGGATAGAGGATTGAGGATTGAGGATTGAATATTGAGTATTGAGGATTCACGATTGACGATTGAGGATTGAGGATTGAGAATTGAGGATTGAATATTGAGGACTGAGTGTTGAGGGTTGAGTGATGAGAATTGATGTTTGTGGATAGAGGTTTGAAGATTGCAGATTGAGTATTGAGTATTGAAAACTGTGAATTAAGGATATTCTATTGAGGATTGAGGATTGACAACTGATTGTTGAGGACTGAGGGCCGAAGATTGAGGATTCAGGATTGAGGATTCAGAATTGAGGTTTGAGGGCTGAGGATTGAGGATTGAAGATTGAGTATTGTGGATTGAAGATTGAGGATTGAGGATTGAGGATTGAGGATTGAGGATGAGTGCTGAGGGTTGAGGATTGAGGTTTGAGGACTGAGGACTGAGGATTGAGGGTTGAGAATTGAGGATTGAGGATTGAACTTTGAGGATTGGGTATCGCGGATTGAACATTGAGGATTGAGGATTGATAATTGAGTATTGACGATTGAGGACAGAAGATTGTATATTGATGATTGAAGATTGAGGATTGAGGATTGAGGGTTGTGGATTGAGGACGAGGACTGAGGGTTGAGTATTGATGTTTGAGGTCTGAGGACCGAGGATTGAGGATTGAGAATTGAGGATTGAGTATTGAGGATTGAAGATTGAGGATTGGGTATTGAGGATTGAAGAATGAGGATTGAGGATTGAGGATTGAGGATTGAGGAATGAAGATTGAGGATTGAGGATTGAGGATTGAGGATTGAAGATTGAGTATTGAGGATTGAAGGTTGAGGATTGAGGATTGAGGATTGAGGATTGAGGATTGAAGATTGAGGATAGGGGACTGAGTGTTGAGGGTTGAGTGATGAGAATTGATGTTTGTGGATAGAGACTTGAAGATTGCAGATTGAGTATTGCGTATTGAAAACTCTGAACTGAGGATATTCTATTGAGGATTGAGGATTGACAACCCATTGTTGAGGACTGAAGGCCGAAGAATTAAGATTCAGGATTGAGCATTCAGGATTGAGATTTGAGGACTGAGTATTGAGGTTTGAGGATTGAGGATTGAGTATTGAGGATTGAAGATTGAGGATTGAGGATAGAGAATTGAGGATTGAGGATTGAGGATTGAAGATTGAGTATTGAGGATTGAAGATTGAGGATTGTGGATTGAGGATTGATGATTGAGGATTGAAGATTGAGGATTGGGTATTGAGGATTGAAGGTTGAGGATTCAGGATTGAGGATTCAGAATTGAGGTTTGATGACTGAGGATTGAGGATTGAAGATTGAGTATTGAGGGTTGAGGATTGAGGATTGAAGATTGAGTATTGGGGGTTGAGGATTGAGGATTAGGGCTGAGGGCTGAGGGTTGTGGAGTGAGGTTTGAGGACTGATGACTGAGGATTGAGGATTGAGAATTGAGAATTGAGGATTGAGGATTGAATATTGAGTATTCGGTATTGAGGATTGAAGACTGAGTATTGAGGATTGATTATTGAGGATTGAAGATTGAGGATTGAGGTTTGGGGACTGAGGATTGAGGATTGAGGATCGAGGATTGAGGATTAAGGATTGAGGTTTGAGTATTGAGGATTGAACATTGAGGATTGGGTATCGCGGATGGAAGTATGAGTATTGGGAATTCAGGATTGAGAATTAGGGATTCAGGATTGAGGACTGAAGATTGAGGATTCGGTATTGAGGATTGAAGAATGAGGATTGAGGATTCAGGATTGAGGATTGAGGATTGCAGATTGAGTATTGAGGATTGAAGATTGAGGTTTGAGGATTGAGCATTGAGGATTGAGTGTTGAGGATTGAGGATTGAGTATTGAGGATTGAAGATTGAGGGTTGTGGATTGAGGATTGAGGATTGAGTATTGAAGATTGAGGATTGGGTATTGAGGACTGAAGGTTGAGGATTCAGGATTGAGGATTCAGAATTGAGGTTTGATGACTGAGGATTGAGGACTGAAGGTTGAGTATTGAGGGTTGAGGATTGAGGACTGAGTATTGAGGTTTGAGGATTGAGGATTGAGGATTGAGGATTGAAGATTGAGGATTGGGTATTGAGCATTGAACATTGAGGATTGAGGGATGAGGATTGAGGATCGCGGATTGAGGATTGAGGATTGAATATTGATGATTGAAGATTGAGGATTGACGGTTGCGGATTGAGGACGAGGACTGAGGGTTGAGTATTGATGTTTGAAGTATGAGGCTTGGGAATTCAGGATTGAGAATTGAGGATTCAGGATTGAGGATTGAAGATTGAGGATTCGGTATTGAGGATTGAGGATTGCAGATTGAGTATTGAGGATTGAAGATTGAGGTTTGAGGATTGAGCATTGAGGATTGAGGATTGAGGATTGAAGATTGAGTATTGAGGATTGAAGATTGAGGATTGTGGATTGAGGATTGGGTATTGAGGATTGAAGAATGAGGATTGAGTATTGAGGATTGAGGATTGAGTATTGAAGATTGAGTATTGAAGATTGAAGTATGGGGATTGGGAATTCAGGATTGAGAATTGAGGATTCAGGATTGAGGATTGAAGATTGAGGATTCGGTATTGAGGATTGAAGAATGAGGATTGAGGATTCAGGATTGAGGATTGAGGATTGCAGATTGAGTATTGAGGATTGAAGATTGAGGTTTGAGGATTGCGCATTGAGGATTGAGGATTGAAGACTGACGATTGAGGATTGTGGATTGAGGATTGAGGATTGAGGATTGAGGATTGAGGATTGAGGATTGAGGTTTGATGACTGAGGATTGAGGATTGAAGATTGAGTATTGAGGGTTGAGGATTGAGGATTGAAGATTGAGGATTGGGTATTGAGGATTGAAGAATGAGGATTGTGGATTGAGGATTGGGTATTGAGGATTGAAGAATGAGGATTGAGTATTGAGGATTGAGGATTGAGTATTGAAGATTGAGTATTGAAGATTGAAGTATGGGGATTGGGAATTCAGGATTGAGAATTGAGGATTCAGGATTGAGGATTGAAGATTGAGGATTCGGTATTGAGGATTGAAGAATGAGGATTGAGGATTCAGGATTGAGGATTGAGGATTGCAGATTGAGTATTGAGGATTGAAGATTGAGGTTTGAGGATTGCGCATTGAGGATTGAGGATTGAAGACTGACGATTGAGGATTGTGGATTAAGGATTGAGGATTGAGGATTGAGGATTGAGGATTGAGGATTGAGGTTTGATGACTGAGGATTGAGGATTGAAGATTGAGTATTGAGGGTTGAGGATTGAGGATTGAAGATTGAGGATTGGGTATTGAGGATTGAAGAATGAGGATTGAGGATTGAGGATTGAGGATTGAGGATTGAGGATTGAATATTGAGTATTGAGGATTGACGATTGACGATTGAGGATTGAGGATTCAGAATTGAGGATTGAATATCGAGGACTGAGTGTTGAGGGTTGAGTGATGAGAATCGATGTTTGTGGATAGAGGTGTGAAGATTGCAGATTGAGTATTCAGTATTGAAAACTGTGAATTGAGGATATTCTATTGAGGATTGAGGATTGACAACTGATTGTTGAGGACTGAGGACCGAAGATTGTGGATTCAGGATTGAGGATTCAGAACTGAGGTTTGAGGACTGAGGATTGAGGATTGAAGATTGAGGATTGAGGATTGAGGATTGAGGATTGAGGATTGAGGATTGAGGATTAAGGATTGAGGATGAGTGCTGAGGGTTGAGGATTGAGGTTTGAGGACTGAGGTCTGAGGATTGAGGATTGAGAATTGAGGATTGAGGATTGAGGATTGGAGATTGAGGATTGGGTATTGAGGATTGAAGAATGAGGATTGAGGATTGAGGATTGAGGATTGAGGATTGAGGATTGAGGATTGAGGTTTGAGGATTGAGGATTGAGTATTGAGGATTGAAGATTGAGTATTGAGGATTGAAGATTGAGGATTGAGGATTGAGGATTGAGGATTGAGGTTTGACGATTGAGGATTGGAGATTGAGGATTGGGGATTGAGGATTGACGATTGAGGATTGAGGATTGACGATTGAGGATTGAGGATTGAGGGTGAGGACTGAGGGTTGAGGATTGAGGTTTGAGGAACGAGGATTGAGGATTGAGGATGGAGGACTGAGGATTGAGGTTTGAGGAACGAGGATTGAGGATTGAGGATGGAGGACTGAGGATTGACGATTGAGTATTGAAGATTGAGGGTTGATTACTGAGGATTGAGGATTGAGGATTGAGGATTGAGGATTGATGATTGAGGATTGATGATTGAAGACTCAGTATTGGGGATTGAAGATTGAGAATTGAGGATTGAGGATTGAACATTGAGGACTGAGCGTTCAGAGTTGAGTGATGAGAATTGTTGTTTGGGGTTACAGGTTTGAAGATTGCAGATTGAGTATTGAGTATTGAAAACTGTGAATTGAGGATATTCTATTGAGGATTGAGGATTGACAACTGATTGTTGAGGACTGGTGGCCGAAGATTGAGGTTTCAGGATTGAGGATTCAGAATTGAGGTTTGAGGGCTGAGGATTGAGGATTGAAGATTGAGTATTGTGGATTGAAGATTGAGGATTGAGGATTGAGGATTGAGGATTGAGGATGAGTGCTGAGGGTTGAGGATTGAGGTTTGAGGACTGAGGACTGAGGATTGAGGGTTGAGGATTGAGGATTGAAGATTGAGTATTGAGGATTGAAGATTGAGGATTGAGGTGGGGGGACTGAGGATTGAGGATTGAGGATTGAAGATTGAGGATTGAGGTTTGGGGACTGAGGATTGAGGATTGAGGATCGAGGATTGAGGATTAAGGATTGAGGTTTGAGTATTGAGGATTGAACATTGAGGATTGGGTATCGCGGATGGAAGTATGAGTATTGGGAATTCAGGATTGAGAATTAGGGATTCAGGATTGAGGACTGAAGATTGAGGATTCGGTATTGAGGATTGAAGAATGAGGATTGAGGATTCAGGATTGAGGATTGAGGATTGCAGATTGAGTATTGAGGATTGAAGATTGAGGTTTGAGGATTGAGCATTGAGGATTGAGTGTTGAGGATTGAGGATTGAGTATTGAGGATTGAAGATTGAGGGTTGTGGATTGAGGATTGAGGATTGAGTATTGAAGATTGAGGATTGGGTATTGAGGACTGAAGGTTGAGGATTCAGGATTGAGGATTCAGAATTGAGGTTTGATGACTGAGGATTGAGGACTGAAGGTTGAGTATTGAGGGTTGAGGATTGAGGACTGAGTATTGAGGTTTGAGGATTGAGGATTGAGGATTGAGGATTGAAGATTGAGGATTGGGTATTGAGCATTGAACATTGAGGATTGAGGGATGAGGATTGAGGATCGCGGATTGAGGATTGAGGATTGAATATTGATGATTGAAGATTGAGGATTGACGGTTGCGGATTGAGGACGAGGACTGAGGGTTGAGTATTGATGTTTGAAGTATGAGGCTTGGGAATTCAGGATTGAGAATTGAGGATTCAGGATTGAGGATTGAAGATTGAGGATTCGGTATTGAGGATTGAGGATTGCAGATTGAGTATTGAGGATTGAAGATTGAGGTTTGAGGATTGAGCATTGAGGATTGAGGATTGAGGATTGAAGATTGAGTATTGAGGATTGAAGATTGAGGATTGTGGATTGAGGATTGGGTATTGAGGATTGAAGAATGAGGATTGAGTATTGAGGATTGAGGATTGAGTATTGAAGATTGAGTATTGAAGATTGAAGTATGGGGATTGGGAATTCAGGATTGAGAATTGAGGATTCAGGATTGAGGATTGAAGATTGAGGATTCGGTATTGAGGATTGAAGAATGAGGATTGAGGATTCAGGATTGAGGATTGAGGATTGCAGATTGAGTATTGAGGATTGAAGATTGAGGTTTGAGGATTGCGCATTGAGGATTGAGGATTGAAGACTGACGATTGAGGATTGTGGATTGAGGATTGAGGATTGAGGATTGAGGATTGAGGATTGAGGATTGAGGTTTGATGACTGAGGATTGAGGATTGAAGATTGAGTATTGAGGGTTGAGGATTGAGGATTGAAGATTGAGGATTGGGTATTGAGGATTGAAGAATGAGGATTGTGGATTGAGGATTGGGTATTGAGGATTGAAGAATGAGGATTGAGTATTGAGGATTGAGGATTGAGTATTGAAGATTGAGTATTGAAGATTGAAGTATGGGGATTGGGAATTCAGGATTGAGAATTGAGGATTCAGGATTGAGGATTGAAGATTGAGGATTCGGTATTGAGGATTGAAGAATGAGGATTGAGGATTCAGGATTGAGGATTGAGGATTGCAGATTGAGTATTGAGGATTGAAGATTGAGGTTTGAGGATTGCGCATTGAGGATTGAGGATTGAAGACTGACGATTGAGGATTGTGGATTAAGGATTGAGGATTGAGGATTGAGGATTGAGGATTGAGGATTGAGGTTTGATGACTGAGGATTGAGGATTGAAGATTGAGTATTGAGGGTTGAGGATTGAGGATTGAAGATTGAGGATTGGGTATTGAGGATTGAAGAATGAGGATTGAGGATTGAGGATTGAGGATTGAGGATTGAGGATTGAATATTGAGTATTGAGGATTGACGATTGACGATTGAGGATTGAGGATTCAGAATTGAGGATTGAATATCGAGGACTGAGTGTTGAGGGTTGAGTGATGAGAATCGATGTTTGTGGATAGAGGTGTGAAGATTGCAGATTGAGTATTCAGTATTGAAAACTGTGAATTGAGGATATTCTATTGAGGATTGAGGATTGACAACTGATTGTTGAGGACTGAGGACCGAAGATTGTGGATTCAGGATTGAGGATTCAGAACTGAGGTTTGAGGACTGAGGATTGAGGATTGAAGATTGAGGATTGAGGATTGAGGATTGAGGATTGAGGATTGAGGATTGAGGATTAAGGATTGAGGATGAGTGCTGAGGGTTGAGGATTGAGGTTTGAGGACTGAGGTCTGAGGATTGAGGATTGAGAATTGAGGATTGAGGATTGAGGATTGGAGATTGAGGATTGGGTATTGAGGATTGAAGAATGAGGATTGAGGATTGAGGATTGAGGATTGAGGATTGAGGATTGAGGATTGAGGTTTGAGGATTGAGGATTGAGTATTGAGGATTGAAGATTGAGTATTGAGGATTGAAGATTGAGGATTGAGGATTGAGGATTGAGGATTGAGGTTTGACGATTGAGGATTGGAGATTGAGGATTGGGGATTGAGGATTGACGATTGAGGATTGAGGATTGACGATTGAGGATTGAGGATTGAGGGTGAGGACTGAGGGTTGAGGATTGAGGTTTGAGGAACGAGGATTGAGGATTGAGGATGGAGGACTGAGGATTGAGGTTTGAGGAACGAGGATTGAGGATTGAGGATGGAGGACTGAGGATTGACGATTGAGTATTGAAGATTGAGGGTTGATTACTGAGGATTGAGGATTGAGGATTGAGGATTGAGGATTGATGATTGAGGATTGATGATTGAAGACTCAGTATTGGGGATTGAAGATTGAGAATTGAGGATTGAGGATTGAACATTGAGGACTGAGCGTTCAGAGTTGAGTGATGAGAATTGTTGTTTGGGGTTACAGGTTTGAAGATTGCAGATTGAGTATTGAGTATTGAAAACTGTGAATTGAGGATATTCTATTGAGGATTGAGGATTGACAACTGATTGTTGAGGACTGGTGGCCGAAGATTGAGGTTTCAGGATTGAGGATTCAGAATTGAGGTTTGAGGGCTGAGGATTGAGGATTGAAGATTGAGTATTGTGGATTGAAGATTGAGGATTGAGGATTGAGGATTGAGGATTGAGGATGAGTGCTGAGGGTTGAGGATTGAGGTTTGAGGACTGAGGACTGAGGATTGAGGGTTGAGGATTGAGGATTGAAGATTGAGTATTGAGGATTGAAGATTGAGGATTGAGGTGGAGGGACTGAGGATTGAGGATTGAGGATTGAGGATTGAGGATTGCAGGTTGAGAATTGAGGATTGAAGATTGAGGATTCAGGATTGAGGATTGAGGATTGAGGATTGACGATTGAGGATTGAAGATCGAGTATTGAGGATTGAAGGTTGAGGATTGGGGATTGATGATTGAAGATTGAGGGCTCAGGATTGAGGATTCAGGATTGAGGTTTGAGGACTGAGTATTGAGGATTGAAGATTGAGTATCGAGGATTGCGGATTGAGGATTGAAGATTGAGGATTGAGGATTGAGGATGAGGGCTGAGGTTTGAGGATTGATGTTTGAGGACTGAGGACTGAGGATGGAGGACTGAGAATTGAGGATTGAGGATTGAGGATTGAAGATTGAGGATTGGGTATTGAGGAATGAAGAATGAGGATTGAGGATTGAGGATTGAGGTATGAGGATTGAAGATTGAGTATTGAGGATTGAAGACTGACGATTGATTGTTGAGGATTGAGGATTGAGAATTGAGGATTGAGGATTGAGGTTTGGGAATTGAGGATTGAGGATTGAAGATTTAGTATTGGGGATTGAAGGCTGAGGATTGAGTATTGAGGACTGAGGATTGGGGATTGACGATTGAAGACTGAGGATTCAGGATTGAGGATTCAGAATCGAGGTTTGAGGTCTGAGCATTGAGCAATGAATACTGAGTATTGAGGATTGAGAATTGAGGATTGAGGATTGAAGATTGTGTATTGGGGATTGTAGGTTGAGGATTGAGGATTGAGGACTGAGGATTGACGATGTGTGCTGAGGGTTGAGGATTGAGGTTTGAGGACTGAGGACTGAGGATTGAGGAGTGAGAATTGAGGATTGAGGATTGATGATTGAAGGTTGAGTATTGGGTATTGAGGACTGAAGAATGAGGATTGAAGATTGAAGATTGAGGATTGGGAATTGAGGATTGAGTACTGACGACT